>NC_069145.1:29544225-29701725 GCF_943734635.1 Anopheles cruzii
TGATGCCGTTTTTTTCCCGTCAATTATGTTTCACTCCCGGAGTTCGTATTTCAATTTCCGTTTCCGCGGTCCGTACGATGCCCTCCGATGACGAATCCTCCGATGCCACGGCGGCCGGGAAGCGGAAACTTTAATTTAAGTGTCACTTGCACGCCACAATCGTCATCGGGCCGGGCCGATACAGAAAAGACCTGATACCGCTTTCCCAAAGATTGCTGGTCCGAAAACTAGAACTTTTGCGTCGGGGACACGAACACTTTCAATCAGCCTAATAGCTAATAGTTGCTGGTCCTGCCGGCCAAGTAAAAGTTGCCCTAGCCAGCAGTCAAGAAGTTTGGTAAATACGATAAGTATAAGTAATTGATTTTATTGATTTCTCACAAACTCACAAAAAGCTCTCCTGATATAAGCGCGTTATTGAGGAAAATACTCAACGCTGTCTTCTTATCACATTATCCAGTGATGGAAGCCGTTGCGCTACCCGTTTGATGGTGCTTATGATTTATATAGCATTTTCTAATGGTGCTGCTTTCAGCAAATGCAGGAGCTATCGTTCCGTTCGTATCGCTTTTAAAATTTAAAATGTATCTAGCGGGTCAACGAGAAGCAGATATTTTTTCTCAACTAGAACAGCCTTCCGCCTTCGCGCGGAACGGAAAGATCCCGCTCCGGGTGGCTTTTTGCTTGGGCACCCGGTCACCGGCGAATGTCTGGGTGCGATAGTGCTAAGCCGGCGTCGTGGCCGGAAAAAGTCCCGCCTTCAAAACAGCTCCTGGAACAGATGAATTTTCAGTAGCAGCAGCAGTGGCGTGTCCTGAACGCTGCTGCACATCCTCGGAAGCTCTGATAAGTCGAGTCAGCAGCTGGAGGACTGGGGACTGGTGCTGTCTTGCCCGGTTGGCTGGTCCGGAGTGTCACACGACACTGGCGAAGCCATTAATTTCAAACGTCTACCAAGTGTTATGCACGTCTCGGGAACCCAGGTCCCAGGGAGTTCCCAACGACGGAGAGCACAGTGGCATAGAATGAAAAATGAAATTTCTCTCCTGACAGACCGCGCTAAGCTCGGACACGTCGGTTGTGCTCTCAAACCCAACACAGGCAAAGAATCGCGGCTGTCGCATGAAGACGTTACTGCGGACGATACGGCACTGCACGGTCCGGCACGAAATTTCGTGCAGCCGTTATGTTCCTGTCGGCTCCGCGGCGCGAAACGAGATAACTCATATTTAATGGGGGAACCGCGATGATGAATATATACACATTAGACGGTGGGAACAGCTCAAAAGTGGCCGAAACTAAAAAGTGCCTTGAGAGCGGATGAGAAAGTCTGCCCCCCGGATCAATCGGCATCGGGGCTGATTGATAACAAATTGCGGCAAGGCTTCAAAAAAATGATGGCTGGCACAAAGTGCTCCAAACGGTGTATAATTTGCATTGAAAGCTTTCTCTGCAGTTGCTTTTATAAGATACTTCATCATTCACCATAATCGATCTTCGATTTATCAAGTCGCGAGCGCGGCGAAACCTTAAGCCATCAAGCGGCGTTAAGTAAGGAAACGTTTTAAGACATTATAAGGATTGGACATAATTTACATTACTTTCGTACGACTTGATCGACTTGTGCAGTTTAAGGCTTTGTTCATTCTGGTTAAGGAGGAATTCGATTTCGATTATACAGGAAAAGTAATTCCACCCAACGACGCGATGTTTACCTTATTAGTTTGAACAATACACGATGCCTGATGAGCTCCACGTGTGCTTTTAAAACGTGCTGTTGAGGTGCTGTTGAGGTGCTGATTATTAATAAGACCACTTTAAGTTATTTTCACACGAGTTTATCGGTTTGTGCATTGACCGATGCCACACAGTTTGAAATTAAATAGGTTAGTTGATACACTTTTCACGACTGTTTCGGTTTCACTTTTGAGTTGTTCATTACACTTTGAAAACCACTTGCTACGGGAAACGGCTTTTGGCCGTCGGATGCAGGCTTCGGGTTTGTCTCGGTTCCATCTTTAGACCCAACACTATAATATTGTAAATAGATCAGCTTTTTGTAATGTGTTCGATTTTAACACTTTCAGTGAGGCTAATTCAAGTAAAACCGATCAGAAAAGCCGAAGCAGAATGTCTCGTCGAAACTAGAAGAAAAAAGAAAACAAACCCCATCGGTCACAATCAAAACAATCTCAGGACATCGGACATTTCGCTCTCCCGCAGTCTCTCGCACCGTTCGGCAGCCTCTCGCGGCATCGGCCCAACAAGCTAACGGACCCGTGTTCGCGGATTGTCGTTTTTGCATGCCTTTGGCGCTCTCGCACTCATGTTGCTCCGTGCATATTGCGGTTTCTTAAAATAGACTCTACAAATAAATAAATAGAGCGCCGGGCAGCAGCTGCATTAGGAAGCGCGCATTCCAACCGGCAGGTGTTTGTCCGCCGCCAACATAAAAAATAGACGACGCCAAACGCTCTGCGGGGTGACGATTGATAACCGGCAGACTGTGCGTGTTCGAAAATTACCATGGTGAGCCAAATTCGAAAGGTTAAAAATGTAAAAAAAAGAGTGTAATGTAATTTTGAAAAAAAAAAAATGTAACATGACCGCATTTTTCTGTGCAGTAGTGTGACACCGTACCGCAGCTCACCAACACAACGAACGCTTCGATGTTGAGCGAAGCATCGCGAATCGAATCCAACCAAACCCAACTAACCGGCGGGGGTAATGTAACCAAAACATGCCCCCTAACCCTGCGTCCACACTTACAGTAACCCTGCGTCCACACTTACAGAAATGGGGAAAAATGTATGTAGGCCCAGCAAAATTCACTCATTTTTGTTGGACATCCGTGAGCTACTTTGAGTTGCCGTTGAGTTCCTCTTGCTTATCGGTTATTTGTACCGATTCGGGTTGAGAGGCCATATTTTTCAATTTGACAGTTGGTACGGGCAACTTTTTTCGATGTCCAAATTTTTGGACAGCATTTCGAGAGCGGATCAGATTATGACAAAGATGGCAATAGAAAGAGAAGGAAAACATCATTTGTTATTATTTGTAAACGTAGTTTGGTGTCAACTGTTGTTTACGTTGATTGCAAGTTTGTGAATTTGAGAAATAAGTGCAAATTGTCCTCGGGAAAGATATGTGCGAAATGCGGAAAATAATTTGAAGAACAATTTGGTGAACAAGAAAAAGTCGTTGTTCATGTTATCCGCAGAAAAGAATGGCGAACCATAACGGAATTGTTGAGGAACCACTGCCCAGCTATAGCTACCAATGGAAGCGGTGCGCCAAAAATCTGTTGCGGTCATTCGGGTGAAATTCCGGAACCCTATTCCATCGTTCAGCTGGTCGATTAAATGTAATCCGTGGTGTGAAGCCTCCGCGAAGAGCTCTCGCGTCCAACAACGTCGTGATACACGCTCAGCATCCAAATACTGAGCGTATGCAACAAGCACAGACGCACCAACTAAACATAGTTTTTCGCGATTTAGATTTGTTTTTATTATTTTTAAAAGACATTTTATTATTCGAAGAAGCCTATTCGCTGCAAAACTACAATTGGCAAAAGAATGAAATGGTGAACTGCCAAATTAAAAACATAAACAAACGAACTGTCATTTCACTCACTGGAGCTCACAGATTTGACGTCTAGAAATTGCTAGTGTGACAGCAAAAAGTTGGCCCAACTTGCTGCAAGTGTGGACGCAGGGTAAATGGGGAAAAATGTATGTAGGCCCAGCAAAATTCACTCATTTTTGTTGGACATCCGTGAGCTACTTTGAGTTGCCGTTGAGTTCCTCTTGCTTATCGGTTATTTGTACCGATTCGGGTTGAGAGGCCATATTTTTCAATTTGACAGTTGGTACGGGCAACTTTTTTCGCTGTCCAAATTTTTGGACAGCATTTCGAGAGCGGATCAGATTATGACAAAGATGGCAATAGAAAGAGAAGGAAAACATCATTTGTTATTATTTGTAAACGTAGTTTGGTGTCAGCTGTTGTTTACGTTGATTGCAAGTTTGTGAATTTGAGAAATAAGTGCAAATTGTCCTCGGGAAAGTATGTGCGAAATGCGGAAAATAATTTTAAGAACAATTTGGTGAACAAGAAAAAGTCGTTGTTCATGTTATCCGCAGAAAAGAATGGCGAACCATAACGGAATTGTTGAGGAACCACTGCCCAGCTATAGCTACCAATGGAAGCGGTGCGCCAAAAATCTGTTGCGGTCATTCGGGTGAAATTCCGGAACCCTATTCCATCGTTCAGCTGGTCGATTAAATGTAATCCGTGGTGTGAAGCCTCCGCGAAGAGCTCTCGCGTCCAACAACGTCGTGATACACGCTCAGCATCCAAATACTGAGCGTATGCAACAAGCACAGACGCACCAACTAAACACATTTTTCGCGATTTAGATTTGTTTTTATTATTTTTAAAAGACATTTTAATATTCGAAGAAGCCTATTCGGTGCAAAACTGCAATTGGCAACAGAATGAAATGATAAACTGCCAAATTAAAAACATAAACAAACGAACTGTCATTTCACTCACTGGAGCTCACAGATTTGACGTCTAGAAATTGCTAGTGTGACAGCAAAAAGTTGGCCCAACTTGCTGCAAGTGTGGACGCAGGGTAAGATCGTTCCAAGCCATTCCACCGACCCCGATTGGAAGGAGTCTGCGGCGGGCTTCTGTATTTCGTAGAATGACCGTCGCGCCGATTACGCACTAGCAACCAGTTAGAGGTCATCACCACTACCACCATCACAGCACCACACACTGACTGAGAGCACAGCAGTTCAAATGGTCACTGATCCGCTGGTCGATTAACGGCGCCACACAGAGACAACGGATCCTGCATCCTGGACATCCGGCCGAATGCAGTCGCGGCGGAAATGACACACACGCGAATTAAACAAAAAATCGATGAGCACAACCCTGGCACAACCAGGCGAGCGCACACACACACACCCGGAATTCACAGCCAGCAGCCAGGCCTGGGGGGGCATCCGGATGTCAAGACCCGCCGTGTCTCCGGCTGCGCTACGCTCGGAGATCTTCGCGGCGCCTTCGCTGCACGTGCTGCATGACAGATTTCACTAGTTCCGTGCACGAAATCCGCAGTATTGCACCGAAAATCACCCTTCAAGTGCGGACTACTCACGTAAACTTTCAGAGGGTAGGCGCAGATGTAGACGTCAAAACTGTGCTGTTCTCCGCATCGCGCACTCGGCGCTCTCTCGCCGTCGTCGCGGGTTTCTCTCTCTCTTGTTGGTCTCTCTGGTCGCTATCGGCTTACCCTTTTTCGCCGCTGCAAAGTCGCGCGTCTCAGCAACCTCAGCCTGGCTTGCTCTGTCGCACGGGTTGCTACGCACGCTCCCGGGTTCGCAGAGATGGGCTCTCTCCGTTGCTCTTCGGGCCGTCCGTCGTTGGCCGAACTCTGGTCGTTGGCTGGTGTGTTGGTGGCAAGATGGCGCCGCGCGAAACTGTTCGAAAAATCGATTCGCATAGCGCCTGCGGCTCCGGGCATGCCGGGGACACGGTATTGCCACAGGATTTTATGCGACCGTTTTTTATTGGCTGCCGAAAGATTACGTGCCGTGACACAGTAAGCCCCCCCGGTGCCAGCGAGTTGTTTCCAATCGGGTTCGACAATATTCGATGGTGCCACGTCGAGACACGGGGTGGGATGGGAATTAGAATTTTCAAATTTGTCGCAGCACGTGTTGACCGCACGCGTGATTGCCCGATTGTTGGTTAACGGCTTTTTCGAATTTATCCTGACAGTTATTGCCACTGTTCCGGACGGTGAATGTGATTTGATTTCTTGAATCGCCATTTATTGGGACAGCAAAGTAATGCAAAGTTAAGCAATTCAGCTAATTAAGTTTAGAAGGAGAATGTAAAATTCCAACCGATGAAGAATCCCATCACTTTAAGAAAAATAAACTAAAAACTATACAGAAATACAAAATGAACCATGTATCAAAGAAATGATAAACTAAACTCAAAACATTGAAAACTAACAAACCAAAAGGGGAAAATGGCCTCATACAATAAAATACGAACATCGTGTGCTTCAAAATATTTTCGCAGCGTAAGGACCGTGAATGGCTGCTAGAAAATATCGAAACCAAAATAAACACTCGTACTGTGGATCTCGTAAAAGGCAAAGCAGAACACGAAAAAATAAATCCTCCAACGACGCTCAAAGTTTCTGGTCGCAGCAACAACGGGTGAAAGTGACCCAGAAACCATAACGACCCGCGCTAGTCAATGGACATAGCGGGCATAAAGCAATATTTGGTAGCATAAATTCGTTTTCCACTTGTTTGTGCGGCTCGCCAGTGTCTGGCGGGCGCTGAAGAATGTGGCGAAACCGCCGGAAAGGGAAAGGAACTTCAAGTGGTCCCGTGAATGCTTCCTAATTCTTCTGCATGCTTATCGAACCATAAAGCGAGATTGAAGTGGCAGACTAGTAGAATGCGGAAAATGGTGCAATACCAATATTTCTCCAGCAACCACTTGCGGTGAATTCGTGTGGTCATTATGCTTGTTTCTCGTGTATCCGGGGTGTAGCATTATGGTGGTTTGTAGTGTTTTCGTAATTGATTCATTTGGGTTGAAGTGCACGGAACCGACTGGGTAAGTTGTTTGATATGCTATCGTGTTGATTGGTGGGAATGGTGTTTGTGGTTCAAAATAGAATGTAGGGAGAACTACTCAAACATTTCTGTGTCAACGTATCCGTTGGTTTGCGTCCGGAAACTGCATCGTACCGAATATTTTAACCTGAAAATCGCATGGGGTTTGCGAACTATACACTGTTACTGCTTGCTTGGCGTGGTAAAATAAATAATATTTTCGTACTTACCGATAGCCTGCCAGCAGCCGGGCACCGGATGTTAAACCCGCCGATTAATGACCTGGAAAGAAGCAACAAAAAACAAAATGTTTCATTATGGACGATAAAGGTCGCTTTCGGAGGTAAATTGTATCTCGTAGCTTCCGGGCGAGCATTAACGCGCCGATGCATAAATTATGCCACAGACATAAAGCCACGAAAGAACCCAATTTTGGTCCGTTTTCTGCCGGTCCATTGTGAACGAAAGGATACTCTTCTCCGGAAGAGGCATAAAAATTAATGGTGCTGTTTAAACACTTTCCCGCTGCCACCTGACAATGGGCCCAACAGGATGCCACCGACATGGGTTGTCCTGGTGTGCATAATGCGAAGGATGTTAGCTTTCGTTGCTAAAATTGCGCCCAAATTAAGGATACCCAATATTAGCAAACAGTGTAAGAATATGTTCTTTCAATCGTTACTGTCACCGCCAAACTGAAAGCACATCGGATTATGCACGAGCGCCCTTTTTCGTCCTTTACATGTCCTGTTTCGGGCCAATTTGGTAAGCGGGTCATTGACAAAATCTTATTACACGCGCAAATGGCTCGGGGAGGAATAAATCATGTTGACAGCATGAGAACTTTCACTTGAGTTCGACGAATTAGTCAACTGGCCCATTTCTGGTTCGCCACACGAAGGCGTTGTTTCCATCCGAGGACGTTGCTGCTCAAAGTTCACCATTATTCCGGAGTTACCCACTTGAGAAATGGGAAATGAAATTGGTTTGAGATAATTTTAAATTCTCTCCCTGTTATGCCGGTGTCCTTCGCTGTGCAAAAGTGTTACTGTCCTGTCGTCGGGCGTCCTTAGGCAGCATTCCGTTCAATAATGTGTTCGTCAGTAACACAAGCGTGTAAAAGAAACCAATCTGTATTCATGAAGGAAACAGTTCGTGTTTTTGGGGCTTACACTAGTGTCGTAATCCTTTGTTATCATTTTGAGCCAAAGGTACGTGTAAATTGCAACCAAATTATCCAGACACGTCAAGTAGCAAAAAGTGAAATGAATGTGCCAGCATTTCTCGCTTCTCTCATCAGCAGAAAACGCTCGTTTCTTGTGTTGCCGAAGCGAACCGACAGACACATTGATTTTCATCATGTCCGAAGTACATTGTGAAGTGGCACTTAATGTTTATCCAATATTTCGACATCCAACGGAAGCAGCTGCGCCGGGAGAACGGCAACGTTTGCCTGTTCGAGGTACAGTCAAGGTAAAAAGGAAGCACCCAAATCACGGCAGGATTGCTGACGGAGCTCCTTGCACCGTAAACCGCCCACGGAACCGATGCAGCATCAAGATTATTTATCGCAGACCATCGTCCCTGCCGCCGGAATGCGTATCGGGCTCGAAGGACCGCGGTTTGGCGCCCCGGCGACCATAAAAGCAAAACTTTGCCGGAAAAGATGCCGTGAATATGCGCCTCTTCCCCGATAAGCAACTTAAACCATTACGGGCCGGGCACAGTCACAAGCAAACAGGAGAAGCAAAGAAAAAGGGAGATAATAAAGACTCGTGAAAAATTATGGAAAACATTCTGGGGAATGCTTGCCGGGGTAGCGGTGGCGGCGGCGTTCTTCTTCATCGCTCTTCCCTGCGTAACAATCTGCCGCGTTTTGGCGCGGCATAATCTTTGCGGCCTCCGATACCTGATTCCCGGTGGATTACCTATGGCTGCTTGAGGCAACATGCTGTGCTCCCTTTTTTGGCCGCACAAAATTAGCAAATCAACCGGAGCGGAAAGCAGACAAAGGACGGGCGGGCTTCCTTTGCTGTTGGAGGCCCCGACGTCACAGTACGACGACTCCTCCTGAACCAACCCCAAAGCTAGCTCCTGAACTAGCCGAAATTATTGGACTCTATTATGTTTATGCCATTGTGGAGAGTTTTCGTACTGTTTGTCGTTAGTAGAAAACAAACGAGCGGAACTCACGGTGGCGGAGTATAAAAAGAATGGTTAAACTCGAAATAAAGGTAAATGTTACTGGAGACGATAAAATGTCACGAAAGAGAATTAGCTTTAAAGGGTTTTGAAGAATTATTAGAGGAGAATCTCTATCGGCGATTTAGGCTCTGGATGTTGGCCACAAAATGGTTTCCTTAAATACGCCAAAAGGTATGCAATTCAACTCGAAAAAGGCTGGGTCCAATCATATGTCCTCCTGTTTCCGTCTGTAAGAGGATAAGAATTTCTATTTAATTGAAAACAATTAAACTGGCGCAATACGTCTGAGAGTCTGAGTTCGAGGACCACCAGCATATTAAAAACCGATCTACAGAGCCAAGCTTTCCGTGCTAATAATACCTCAGTTGAATGAATAAAACATACATAATTTCAGAGTCCGGCCAATGGCTGAGTTCAAGTCAAATGTGAAAAAGGACTCCAGTTTCCGTTCACCAGTCAATTAGCGCCTTCCGCTCGGCCGACGCTTGGCCGGGGCGGTAATCAAATAATCCCTTCAGCGTGCTCGGGGGTATTCGCGCTAAGGACATGTGCCGGTTGGGCTTGTTAAATATTCTCCGACCGACCGGCCGGCCGACTGACTGACGTGTGTGCGTGTCCGGGGCAGGGCACGGGTTGTCTATGGAAATCCCTTCGAATCACCCAACTGTGACAAGTCATTCATTACGATCATTAGGTGGCCATTCGCATTTATTCACGCCCCGGAATGGAAGCCCTTTTTTAGAAGAGGCCGCCGGCTGGAGGGTGCTTGAAATAGGACACAAAAATAGCACCCGCAGCATAGCTTCGAAACAGCTGGCAAGCCACCGAGGGCCACTCTTGTGCCGGTGGAGGCCTTTTCTAATCCCCGTTGTTTTGCATGCTGTGCAGCTGGTTGGCCCGTTCGAAGGGTCCTTTTGGTTTTTAAAAGAATAAAAAAAAGGATACACCACTAATAGGTTGAAGACATCGGGGCCAAGTGTTAGAACGCGGTGATGACACATGTAGGTCTTGCAACATTGTTTATTGATTTTTTCTAACCTCTTCGTTCGCACTACTCATATTACACGCCCGGGTCATGAAAACAATGACCCACCTCATTTCGGAAGCGTTATTGGAATTTTATTTTATTCTAAAGAGAACTCCCTTGCTAGGGACCACGTGTGGTGTGAACGAATGGAGGGTTCCCTCTTGGATTAGGGGATGCTTTCCAGGACCCTACACCCTAGGACCTTATTTTAGTCGCCCCGCCTGCTCGGGTTTGATCGTAGAGTCAAGGTGATGAAAGTAGTACATCAGACCTACGACCGTCTGCTGCATAATTCATTTCCTGCGAAACATCGATGACCACACAATCAAAGATAGCACCGTACGATCCGGTCTGCGCCACATGGCCGCAAGGAATGTCACTAAACTGATTAGAATCCGATGCCGAACGGCAGCACTTCAGGTCCGTTTGTGGGCCGAAAATGAATAAATGAGCGTCCCGTTTGGATGTGGACCGTGCCGGAAATCGAAAAGGAGGTCACCGTTCGGTTTCGGCCTGTCCTCGATTCTGTACGACGTGCGGCGGACCGGATCGGAACGACAGCGTTTAGCATGCCCGGAATGTTCGGGTCTCACAAATTGCACTTCCGTTGGCCACTGCGCGCTGCGGGCACCGTAAGTAATTACTTTAAAAACCCCGGGGAAGCCGGGCTGGTCACGTGGCTTTCCCCTCGGGGTGTGATGTTTGATAAAGACCGGGCATCCTACCGGGCTGGTAGCCGGAAGACCTTCCGAAGCATGTTTATCAATCGATAAGTAGATGGCCCCCGGGTGGTGCCGGTGGAAGAATACTGGTTCCCCCCTGGTTTCATTTTCGACCCTCATAGACCGGCAACTTCCGGCGATTCGGAATCAATTGGCACCGTGGCAGGCCAGCCGAACCGAAACATAAAAATATGATAAGACGGACCGGGAAGGAGCCACGATGCACGTGCCGTGCGCACGGATCAAACTTTGTCGACGAATAATTCGTCCGTTTCCTGCTTCCGAGGGCCCGGAACGGCATATTGTGCGCCGGGATCTCTTATCTTGCAGCCGTGCCTTCACCCAATTGCAACCCAACTACAGTCATAATCCGACAAACTGGGATTACATCTGGCTCATAAGGCATTATAGCAGTTCGAAAGCGGCACAGCGGCCTACGAAATACGATGGAAACTCGTTCCAATGATGCCGGAGAATAGAAAGGAGAAAAATCGTCCCGAAGGAGGGTCACAGGTGAGGAACCACAATGGAACCTCGGTCTCGCCTCGGACAGTAGTCCGGAAGCCGCCAAAGACGAATCGCCCAGCGTCGAATAAGTAAGAGTTTTGACAAGGAATTATGGCTGCCGGCCGACGGAGCGAGCCTCCTTTTGGGTGCGCCCTTCGCAAAAAGAATTCAATGGAAATGGGCATCGAATAATGCGAGAAGTTTGCAGCTTAAGCCGTAGCCGGCGGAGAAACCAGACGGTGCTTCTTGAGCGTTGAAAAGGATCGTTTAGTTAATGGTCGGACGCGGGACGTAATGTATGCACATCGCGGAACAATCGAAATGAGAGTCTTACACCGTGTATCCCCCGGGTATCGGGACCCGGAATCCAGACAGCAGAAGGAGGAGATTACGCGCAATTTGGTGAACTTTTCGTGTACGACTTCCTGTGGCTCGTCGCGAGATTGATGAAGAAGGAACTGAACGCCCTGCGCTTGGGATCTTGTTGTGTGCCGAGCT
The DNA here is from genome assembly GCF_943734635.1 of Anopheles cruzii. Classification (NCBI taxonomy): domain Eukaryota; kingdom Metazoa; phylum Arthropoda; class Insecta; order Diptera; family Culicidae; genus Anopheles; species Anopheles cruzii. Next base: position 29,555,832 of record NC_069145.1, read on the forward strand.
TAAGTGCCGAGCCGAGCGTGAGTTAATCAATTTTCTGCAAAGGGCACATTAGGGGGCACATTGGATGATCCCGAAGATCTAATGTTCGCCTATTGAGGAGACTTATCCCCTTCATTGCTTTATTGGCGGAAAGTTCAAAGTCTTGTGTACTGTATGCGAAAGCCTTGTAAGGATTCGTACGGGCGACCCTGCCTTGAAGCCTCAGCGGTTGCCCGATGTTTTGCATCATCATCATCTCCACATCACGATCAATCAGAATCGTCCCAGGTTGGCGTCCCAAAACGGTGCCAAACGAAAACAGACCAATCGGTTTGGTCGCAAAGGGTGCTTCTTCGCTCTGTCCCTACGCTTTCCAACTGTTGCGCGGACTACCTGCGCGCGCCCGGGGCCATCGGGACGATGGCCAACCGTCAACCATCTGCCGCGCTGGCTGGCTCTGGCATCGGCATCGGCCGCAATGATCCACTTTTGTCATTTTCGGTCTCCGCACCCAACCGAGGCGGGTTCTGAGATGAGGTCCAGCTTGAGAATTAGACTCCCGACCGACCGGCGTAACGTGATACGTTTTTGCGTGCGATCGTCTCCGTTAAACTCACCAACAGCACCAACATCGCCCGGTAGCTCCTGGGCGATTCCAAAAACAAGCTCGCATTTAACAGGCAGACTGAAGCTGGAACATACCGAGCGAACGGGGCGACAAGAATGCGCCCACAGACACCACACACACACACACCTGGTGGCCGAGAATATTGGTGGGACGGATCCTGCCGGTGCTCCGGGAGGTACCAATTAAGTTGCCGCGCGCTGTGCTGGCAATTGGATTTTTGCTTCGTGTTTCGGCTTCGTAAGCACTCCTGTTTGGCAAACTGTGCGAGCTGGCCAACCAAATTATACCGGGCCGCGGTCTGCGGCGCCCTGTGTGCGGCAGATTGTGCATTTTCGCTGCGCTGACCAGGGCCCAACATAAGCGTCGGGAACTGACTGCCGATTTCTGCCCCTGTTTTTTATCTCTTTTTCGTTCCGAAACGGCATTAAAATGTGTTTCACCTTCCCAGCTGCTTCGCTGCCATCCTCGTTGCGGAGCCCTGTTTCCCTGTCTTTTGCTCGGCCCTGAGTCTTCCGCAGCCCACAGGCTGCGGCAGGTAATCGACCTGACCAAGCATAAAACGAGACACACAAGCATAAGGAAGCAGCGAGCGAAAGGAATGGTCCACGAACGGACCCAGCGAGCAAACCCAACCTGATTTATCCCGACGACCACTCGTTCTCGTTCGATCTTTTTGCTTCCCTTTGGCCACAGCCACACGGAGTTTGCAGCCATCGATCGCTTGTGTGTGTGTGTGGCGGGTCCAAAACATAAAATTTACGAACCAAGAAAGAACCAGCCCAAAAGCAGGGCAAAACAAAATCCCGGCCAAGCGGTGACGCGGAAAGGATCGTCCACAAGAAACGACAAAAAAAAACGAAACAAAACTTGAACCAATAACCGGTGAGCAGATGTTTTCTGGTGATTTCGACCCGGATTGATCATTTTATGCTTCCCTCGTCGATTTTTGGTGCTCCGTCGGGCAGAAGACGCTGCTCGTCGCTGGGCAGGCTGTCGCTCGGAAGTGCTGATCGAGCACCGTTGGAGCTTAAGTTTTTAGTTTTCAACAATACCGGCCCCTGCTGCTATTAATCCAAAGTGGCGTCGCCCGCTGAGGCTTTTGACCGCTTCAAGGGTCTCGTTTAAAATGCAACGCACGCCGCAGGCATGCTTCATGTTCGGTAACTCGCCCAAAACCCACATTCTGTAAGCCGAACAACCATCATCATAATCCAACACGTCGCAGAAAAGGAGCTTGTGGGCGACGCCGGTTTAAGGATGAGCGCTGGTGACGTAACATACTGTGTCAATGGCCCTCTCTCCGGTTGGCGGGAGACTAAATCGACAGAGGAAAACACCCTGATACCACGGGCCGGCCACGGCCCGGTGCATTATTATGCTGGGTCCGGCCGGTGTCCGAGGACCGCTGGGTCCTGCCGAGCCGCCAGTGCGGTTCAACCCGCACGGTTTTACAATTGCTCCCCGCGGAGTCATTACATGTGAAGTCAAATTCCATGTTGTACGCCCAGCAGAGGGTCCTCTTGGCTCTGTGAACATCAGCTGCACATACCGCGCCGGTTCGGAGAGTGCCCTTCTGCTGGTCGTTGTTATTTTCAAAATTTATGCATTTCAGCGAAGCATCCCGCATCGGTGGGCGATGAGGACAACCACCCATGGCAGCAGCGCAATGGCCGTGCTAAGCGCGCAATCAATTTAGTGCTCGGTAGGAATGTCGACCGTACCGTGGAGTGACGAGTAAATTAATCCCATTAATGTGGGTTAATTAAAAAAAACTCTTCAAAAGAGCCCACCGCCATTCGGGGGATGATCAAACGATGGAACTTAAACCATTTGACGGATTCACTCCAAGTGCTGATTATGTGCCGCTAAATGAGTAATTACCGATTATATACCTGGACAATCTTTTGCGCGTTTTCCGGTTACGTAGTGCCATTTCACACTCGAGCAGGTTGGTTGATTAGTAAAATCATGTTGAGTAAAGAGCGAAGCAGCATCTCCAATTTAAATTGTCCAAACCTTCAAACTACCAAAATTTCGCGAATAATTTTGCTGTTTGATGCGCTATTCGAAAGACGTAAGAAAGAAAGTGCTACCAAAATTCGTCGTATTTTAATAGATGTTAAATGGTGAAGAAAAGAAAGGTGTTCATATACCGAGTCGTCTGAAACGGAATCCAGGAATTTACTGAAAGATGGGAGAAAGTAGTAGCTATCGACGGATAATACTTTCATAAAAGTTCTAATAACATAAAATATGAAAGGCCGTCTCCGAATTGAAACCAAACCGGGTTCCTCAAAATTTAGTAGACATCATTTACTGTTTCCAAAAAAAGGGATAATTGTAATAAGTAATAGGAGGTAGGCCCATTACATGCCTATCTGTCTTGAATTTGTTTAATTAAAAATGTGAACGTGTTTTATGAAGGAGCTGAAATTTAGGATTTATGCCATCGATAGCGCCTATATTGCCCGTCCGCGATAGAAATCAGCAACTTAATTTTAGCAATTTATTTATAGTGGCCTTCTGGTTCTCTGGCCACTGGCGGCCTCGATTAATTTGGCGACGAAGCGCCCTTTGCGTGGCCCTGTACCAGAGGCGGAATTCAATCGAACCGCACTACAATGCCTCCTCTAATAAACCTTTCGGCGAGCGCCACATTTTATGCACGCGCTATCTTTGGCCTCGCGAACCCATGCCATGCCCATTTGCCCATTTTCGAGCACATTATTCATCGACGGCTGCGGCGGCGACGCGGACGGTTATGTGTATGTTGGCCATGGTTTGGGTTTTTTGTTGTCTCTCTCTCTCTCGTTATTTTAATGTTTTGTTTAGCACAGCCCGGGATGCTGGCGCTCGCTCAACACGCGCTGTGGTGCGGTGGTCGCGCTTCCGCAAAGTAGCATAAAATTATGCATCCTCGGTGCTTCACAGCACCACGCTCCAAGGGGGTTGGCTGGGTCTAGTGCACAGCATAGTCGGGAAACCGGGGCCGATTCATGCCGGAAATTAATTATGCTGAAATTGTTTACAACATTGCTGTGCCCCGTGCCGGTGCTAGGCCAGAGAGCGCGGAAAGGGGCCGCGGGGGGTAACGTTTTTAATGCGCTGGTGTTTATGCGGTCTATGTGGTGTAGTTGGCGATAGGACACACATGGGCGACGTACAATGTCGTACGGTGGCCAGGCCGGTGAATTGTAGGAACCAATAAATAGTAATCGTTTTCGGTATAACATCCTTGACCAACGTGGTAGACCGGGCTGTATTTTGTTTGTATTTCGCTCAGTGATAGGCAGCAAGTTTATGTCTCTCCAAATAATAGAAGAACCTTGAACGTACCAAACAGACGATTGCATTCGTGAAACATAATCTGGACACGCCGTCCCGACGTTGGCTATCGATTTCGTTCATCGTAAAAACAAACCTAACCTTTAGGACAGGAACAGCCAACACAATTGGGCAACGATGCCATTGGATAACGCCTTCGAATCAACAGTTGGTCCGCTGTAATTTCAGAAGACCGCTAGTCGCCCACAGTCCATCAAACGGTACTAATTAAACCATTTATCAATCACTCCTATGACGCACCGTGCTAGGGCTAATGGAGAAACAGATCACCTTCCTCGGGCGAGAACGGCTTCGCCCGGGGATGTTGCATAACCGGCAGCCCCGCCGTCGTGTGGCGCAAACTGTCGCCAACATACTCTGTCGCACTGTCAGGTGCCATCACTTCGGGTTTGGCGGCTGCCCACCCAACGAGAGCCGAGGCCACAAAAACAGCGCCGCGTATATCGGGTGGAATGGCATATTGCAAAGGTAACCCAATATGGAAACATAATACGCGACACACACCGAGGCGTTTCGAGGACCATTCTTTGCGAACGACATTCGTCCAGACGCTATCCAGCGTGGCGGCGCCCGAAAGCCTCAGACTCAAGCGACCATATTTCAACGCCAAACGCTGGTTATGTTAGAAAGCCTTAGATGTATGGCGTGCTATGGAACACTTGGCACCCGTTGGAAGACATCATTATCCGCATGGTCGACCCGGTCGGTTCCACAAAGGACACCACCTAGCGAGGTTTGACGAAATCCGGCAAATGACTAGCCAAACCAGACGAAGAGTGAAAGAACTGCAACGACCTTTCGAAGCGCAACATGATTGATTACACATCCGGCAAAAGGCACGATGACTTGTTCTGTGTTTTTCAAACTACGGGTCAGGATCAGCTCCAGAGTCGTATGCATAGTCGCGACTAATGACCGGTGACAGTAACACCGCCTAGTTGTAATTCCTGTCGACAGAGGATTTCGGAAACAAACAACAAGACTAATACGGTTGCGACATGTTGATGCGTGAACCAGCAGTTCCACTCAATCGCCACAGTACAGACCATGACGGTCAAATGAGAGAAATGAATCACTGCAATGCTTTGACTTGGGAGTGGCCGAAGGGACCCCCTGGTGCAGTTGAAATTTTTGCACAAATAATTGAACGCCATTTCATCGCCTTCACGTCCACACGTAATAGGATTATCGATGTCAGCACGGCTCAATCATCAGGGCTAGGGTACAGCTTTCTCCCGGAAGCCGGAAAATCTGCCCATAGCACACATAATAAACGAATTAAGGTCCTTCGCTTGAAAAGTGCAACAATGTATGCATCACCACATTCCGTCGCAGCCCGATAAGAAGGTGAATATCGTCATTTACATACTCTCGTCCTCGGCTCATTCAGATCTCATTCAGATGCAGATGCACTCGGTGCGGTGGTCGGGTCGCCAGCATTTTGATGAGTCAATAAAGCATAGTCTCGTGTCTAGCAGTGGGACCCGCTGTTTTCAGCTTTCGCCTCCTGCTGCGGCTACGCTACGGAACACCCCCATTTATCCCTTCCGATTGTGACCCTGTCAACCGACGGAGACGGTATCTTGTCGCAGAGGACCGACCGGTGTTCCTTTGTCAGGAACACCGCAACCAAAATGGCGATCGGATGGGGGCAGTATGTTGGCCGGGCGTTTGCCGTCGTCCTTGCTTACCGATTTGTGGCATCGTTGCGGTTCCTGCTCGTTACTCAAGGAACAGGTAGACACGTACGTAGTGGCCGGAGTGGCACCTAGTTACCCGACCCGAGCCGGGGGGGGGGGGGCGCTCGGAAAGCTCAGAAAGTCACAGTTCCGGGCGGTCCAGACGGCGGATTCGTCCCATTTTGCATGAGATGAATATTTTATCCTCCTACGGCATGCGGCTCGACTAACAGGGGGGAGTTTGGTCTGTTTTTGGGCGGGAAAGAGGCAAAAAAAAACAAGAAAGACTCCATACTGGAAACTTCATGCCACGGCCCACCGGGGGCCACGATGATGAAGTTACTATTCGAATCACTTGAGTTTTGCAATTTCGAATTACAAATAAGTTGTGCAAATATTGAACCCGGGCCCGGCCCGAATGTGTGCTCGAGGGACGGAACGAGCACTCACTTTTGTACCTAACCCAGTCCGTACGAAAGGAGGTGGTGGATCTGTAAAGTGCTGTTCCCTCCTGGTGCTTCCGGACTGCGGAGTTCGGCACTTGAGATTGTCTACCGACGCCCAGCGGCAGGCAGAGTGCAGCCGCGAGGCAAGTTTTTCGCGCTCCGCTCACTTAATTCCCGGTTGGCGGCGTTAAATAAGGGCGAGCATCGTCGGTCTTAAGCGGGAATTGGCCTAAAACAGTAAGTAAATTAAAAGTAACCCCAACCCACGCGGATGGTATGTTACGGGCGAAGGATGAACGCGGCACTTTCCTTTCAAAGCCTCGCTAAACGTTTCAACATCAAAATGGATTGTAGCCGTCCGTCGTGAAGTCCGCCTTCACTCTGCAAGGCACTCCTTGTGATCCCACTTTTGATCTGTAAAGTTTCGTTTAGGGTGAGTAGAGCCCGGGAAATTGCTTCACCAAATGCTTTGGAACCACGCTAGAGGAGTCTTTGAAGAAGTTCGGTCGGAATCAAAGATGGATGAGTGTACCGAATCCGTGGGAAGAAATAAGAGGGGAGCGAGTGTCACCGAAACGATGCTGAAGCGAATCCTACAGGATAAGAAGCATTGTCGTCTTTGTGATATCCGGTGCATCAAACAGTTTCATGCGGGATTTACATAAAACGAGACTTTTATGCTCCTCACAATGCACACGACGATTGTGCAAGGACTTCAGAAGCGAACTCGCTCTTCGACCGAGGAGATTGCAAGTAAATCGATGATCAATAAATATTGATATTTTCAAAATTATAGTTACATACCCGTCAATGCGGTTGGCCCAGACACTTTTCCATTTAGCCTAGGTAATGTTTTTAATTCGAATTGCTTCGACACTTTTGTAAATATACAATTGTCAATATCTTCGCTACCGACGACACTGACGCTCGATATGTGGAATCAGCCCTAGACCCTAGAACGCAATCACGCAGCTCGATTCCTTCGGGATTTCCCTGCTACGGCCAGGGCAAGGCATAAGCCCGTGTCTCGCGCGACATCATCCACCCGGAAGATGCGGATGTTACGGGTAGGCCAAAGGTCGGTGTGTGAGGCTGACTCTGCCCGATCCTGTGGGCCGGGCCGGCTACTGAACGCTGACGTGGTAATTGGCCCTGACTCGCCGTTGCCTCGAGGGCGCAATTTAATGAGGAAATCGAATTCAAATTGGGTTCAATTGATAGGCCCTGATTGCAACCGCCGCCAGCATGGGAATGTCGGCAACACGGGGAGCGGAAGCGGCAAATCGAAGGACTCGAAGGCTTTCAGGGACTGCAACCGACGATGATGACAGATGTGGCGAAAGTCGGCGGCGCCCGCCCAGCCTAATGGCTTAGGAAATGAAATGAAAGTCAGCTTCCGGGGCCGTCGTCAGCGATTGAATGTTGGACTTGATTCGAGCGTCTCTTTGCGAATCCCAGCAGGGACACTCAAACGTTAATCACTGTTCCATTCCCATGTTCCTCGCAGAAAGAGGGTATCATAGCTAAAAGCGTTTTGCTCTTGTGCCGAAGGATTTAAAAATACGCTTCTTCCATTTTTCACGACCGACAACCGAACTGCTCAGGAGCATGTCATCCACATGTTTTCGGTAATCAAGTCAAGCAGCATGGTAATAAACGAAATTAAAATCCGCCAGAAGTGCGCACCACGGCGAACGGTGCACGGGGCTTGCCCCTTTTTATGCTGCCTCGAAGCGCCGACGCGCTCTCTACCCGTTGCGCTCCCCTTTCGAACCACTGCCCTCGTCTTATCACGCAATCCACAGTAGCAATTAGTGCGGGACTCGTGGAAAAGTCACTTAAAAAACTGCCAGCACAAGAGTGCTTCACACAGGCACAACCCCTACGAGGTGCGACGAGCACTGTGTGGTCCTTTTTCGCCAACGGCCCCGCCAATCACCGTCATCCGTCATCGGATCCGAATTTTTTTTTATGTGGGTGATGTCCTCCCTCTTTTTGAGACTCCACTTAATATCAATAATTTTGCACGAAAAAGCAACACAGCGAGCGAGAGAGAGAGAGAGACGGAGAGCCCGAGTGTTGTTTGATGTGACATCATTGGCCGTGAAGCCGTCAAGTGAGCCGGAATCGTCGAAACATAAAACAAAACCCCGAAGTCCTGCGCCGGCAACGATCGGGCGTTCCTATTGCATGCTTTGAAACAAATGTTTCAAAAGCACACACGGAAAAAGTAATATTGTGCCCGACGCAGGGCCCGGCGATTTTGGCACAACATTCATTCTTCTCTTCTTTCGTCGTTTTCGTGTTTCGATGCATATTTTCGCCACGCTTTCGACGAAGGACATCGCCGAGGGAGCGCGCGTGCACACACACACACGAAACAGCAGGCAATTTGGACACACGCTCGGTTGAGCATAAATCAAACCGCCGCCGCCCACGCTCGGCCCGCATCATAGCGCAAGGAAACAAGGAAACAAGAAGAAAAAAAACCGTAAATAAATATGAAACATGCCCACATGCATCCTCGCGCCGGTGCTGAATGGAAATCGGAGCAATACGTAGAACAATGGTGGGCATAAAAATCACACGCACGGCCCTCTCCGCGGGGCGGTCATCCAACCCGCGTCGAAGGGCGGCAATGACGGGGTCGGCCCGCGCGGGGTAATAACGACCCCAAACGAGCATAACAGTCTGTTGGGAAATAAATAGGAGCGTAAAATGTCCGGCCCGGAAAAACTTTGTGTCTATTCTCTGTGCAAAAAAAAAACGAAAACCCCACAGGATGACGACATGTTTGCTGCAGGACACACGTGGAACCCGGGGTGACTTTTCGAGCCGCTGAGTTGTCCTTTTTTTTCAAAGGTGGCACAAGGAACGAGTTTAGCTGCCACCTTTCGAGTGACACATTTTATTTCCACATTAGTTCCATTACGGACGCGACGTGTGCTCTGCCTGCGGCCGTACCGTGTGTGCTGACTGCAAAATGCGGGTTCGGGTTGTCCATTTTATGCCCGAACACGGCGTGCATGTGGCGGAGCGTGTGGCGTTATTGTTGATTGCACGTCGACATCCTAAAAAAAAGAAGGACACCAAATACACGATTTAAAACCTTCACCAGAGCGGTCCCCCGAGTGCCCCGGGCGCATGCGAAACAAAAGGGGTGTTTCGTATGCTTATGTTGGCAACATTTTTTTTCGGTTTCTTTCCCGTATTACCTATGAATGACGCGAGAAAGCAACTTTGCCAATCGACGACGGCCCGAGGGAACCTCGATCCTCGAACAAAGCAAATGCAAGGCACGGCCACCGGGAATAAGACAGTGAGCCACCACGCGGTGGGCCCGCAACATAATTCAAAACTCGTGCAACATTTGTGCAACGTGCTGGCACCGGGTGGCCGCCCCCAACCCCTCCACAACCAGCGAGTGTTTGTGAATTGCAAATATTTGGCCGAAGGATAAGAAATGTTGATTGCAGCCGCCTCTTTTATTTGCCCAATTTTCCGGCCCCGGTAAAGTCCGCTACGGGACGGACCGGGCACGATGCTAGTCCTTTTTCCATCCCCCCGCCTTCCGTGGTGGGGGACGCGGGAGAATCGGAACGTTCGTAATCCGATGATAAAGAGAAAGCGGCGGATATTTTATCTTTTTCCAGTTTTCCCCCAGCGCCCGGCGAAAGCCATTCGCGTCCGGGATGGTGGTGCTTCGCAAATCGGGCAAAGGAAAAATGGGCCCCAAGAAAATGCGGCACATCCTCTTTCTATATCGAAAATCGATCGACCGGTTGGCGCGAGCGGACGAGATGCAATCTTCGTGGCCTAACGATGCGCGGCTCTGTTAGAAAAAACCGTGGAAAGCGGACCGAATTTCCACGCTTAGAACCACCCACTCGGGGCCCGCTCGCTAAATATTGGGCACCCGCCGCGATGGGTATCGGTTCCTAATCCGGCTTCGCACTCCGGGGTCTCGGCTGCGGCCGGTTAGCTAAACTTTTCTCGGTCTCGGCGTTCTTGGGATTGTCTCTTGGTGGCGTTTCGAGTTATGATCGGCCCGGCGGAGCCAGCGAGAACGATTGGCCGTCTGGCAAGCTTAGCAAGGATTTTGTCAGATAATATTCGGTCATTACACAGTCCACGGAAGTGGAGCACTGATGGCCGCTCAGTCAATTTTGTGACCAAATGTTGCTCCATCAGCAAGATGGAAATGTATTTGATTAATTTTTTGGGGACGGTTGGTTTTTTGTACCGTTCGATCCGGGTTACGAATTGTAACCTGTCTTTGGCCAGCGTATCGATTTTTTCCTATTCGAGCATAAATTGCTTGCTCCATCGTGATGTTTCGACCGGGGGAATGCGGACCAAACTAGGTAATAAAGTGGTCCCCAATGAAGCCCATCGAAAACGGCACTGCGGCGGGATAAGGCTTGCAGTACGATCAGGTGCCAACTAGCTGAGCGGAGTTAAAAATCATTCATAACGTGGCGCAATGGTGCAAAGGCACAGGCCAATATATATATGTTACATCAATTAAGATTTCAATTTAGATAGCACCCCGGGCAGGATCAGCGACTGGACCAGGATACCGGACGTTGGCTGCGTTACAATTCGCCCGCTGCCTATCGCCCGGTATTGAACGCTTGAACGGAAATTGATCAATTATTCCAAGAGATGGACTTCGTGAAAGGGGTTTGATAGGCTTTAGGCGCACTTCCTGTTTGGTTCCATTTGGCACTTTTTGTTTCGAAAGAAACCGCACGCCGTCAGTTCGACAGGATATGTCTGCAGTCCGTTTTGAGCATAACATCAACGAGGGCAAAGTTTAAAGGGCCACACTGATCGGATGGCTCTTACTGGAACTGGCAGCAAATATTTCACACCTTTTCTGCCGGTCCAGCCTCAGGCCGTGCCGAGGGGCGAGAACAGTCAGTAGTTGGTCCATAGGACCAGGAATCAACACTGTGCCCTGTGGTTCGCTTCGAGCCCTAGCCTAGGTGGCCTCCGATCGATTATCGAAATCCGTGCTGGCCGGCAGTGGCCATTCATTTTCCATGAACATGAGCCCCAAACGGCTGCTGGTGCAAACGAGCCAAACTAAGCCCTCCGTCCGTCGGAGGCTCTGATTACGGAAAAAAGGCGGCAAAAACGCCCAACTGGCCGATGCTGCCCTGGATCGTCTACTGGCGCAACCCGGCATCGGTTCCAAAGCGCCGTGCACCGTGTTGCATTGTGTCTCGGGTTGGCAAATAAATCTCCCCCGGTAGGCCTCAAACGAGGCCGAGAGCCCATCCTTTGCCGCCTCTTTCGGTGGCGCTTTTTGTGATTGCCAATAGATCACGTTGCACGGGATGGCCGGCGAGAAGAAAAGTCGGAAATCTAAACCAGGTGCGAGTGTTAAACATGCTTCGAACATTCGCACTAAGCAAAGAAACTAGCGTGGCCACACCCAGTGCAGGTCAGATAGGATCTGATTTGGAAATAAAGTTGCTTTGACTGATTTCGGTGTTTTCGTTTGAATGCTACAGGAATTGGATTAAAAGCGGATTTTAGGCTGGCCGTTAACTAAAGATGCTCTCGATGAGGCACTAATTTAGCACCTATCATCGTATCCGGCCATTAGAATAACAGACCGAAAAGCTTTCGAGCCAGTTTAATTAGTCTCGTTTAAGGCAATGTTTCGATTAGCACTCACCCGGCAATCCGCTTCGTTCGAACACTCGCTTCGTTGGCGAGGCTCGGGCTTTTATCCATTCATTTGTTAAATTCCATTTCGATGATAATCCTACCGTATTGAAAGCATTTTCACAAAACCCGTAGCCGCCGGCTGGCTGGAAGGACGAAGGATACAGGGCCCGTTTTTTGGCATTTAATGCTTTGGCCGATAATGCTCTTACGTACGATGCACACATTGTTGCGGCCCCCTATCGGTGTGAGGCACACAATGTGCATTGTGCAACAATATTCGCCGCTCGCCAACAAGTGCACCGAGAGAGCGCTGGGAGTGCAATATTAGTGCACCACAAAACATCCATCGGAAAGGATCGGTGGGCGTGGTGGGCAGATGCAGCCTGATGTCCTGCCTGCTGGGAAGCGTGCAACCATTTCGGGACGAAGCGTTTTATCATGTTCCGGGGTGTGCCGGGTTTTGGGCACACTGCTGTGCGGCCCAACCCTGCCGACATACACAAGCTCGAGAGCTCGATGCAATGGACCGGACAAATCAGCGGCCCCGGCCAGATTGTGAATTTGTTGTGCGCAATATGCTTTCCCTGTTTTTTTTTCGGTGTTGTTTCGCTTGATGGGATTCTGGCCAGCTTTCGGTTCGGCAGAAGGTGAATGAAAAAACCGAATGTATTGGACGTAAAAAAAACACATTGAAACTAGAGGCGCGTAAGGAGCGCAAAAAAATGTCGGAAAATAGGAAAATGGTCACAAGCACTTCAGGGATAATTAGTTTTTGCAGCCGGGCACCTCGGTTCGAATCGGATTAAATAGGCAAAAAATAGGCGTACATTGCCCGGCGGCAATCCACTAAGCCGAACGGTGAATGCAAATTTTACCAGCCAATTCCCGGCTCGGCCAACATCGCAGCCAAAGTCCTGAATGGACGTTGAAATGGAAATTCGTTTGATCTGCAAGTGGTACGTGACTTCCGGGCACCGGGACCGGCTTCGGTGTGGCAAAAAAGATGATTTTGGCTTATCGTAAGCGCTGCGTTTAGTATAAAAGCTAAATATTAATTACTGAAAGCTGGGCGTTAGATTAGAGCCTAAATGCCCATTGCCGAACCGACTAACGAACTGCAGAGATAAACGTTAGAATATAAGGTAATGCGTAATGTGCTGCGAATAATCGACCAAGCAGCATTGCGTACGCCATCTTTACGCCACGCGATGTGCGAACGATTGAGGCGTCCTGCGAGCCGCACGACGCCATCAGCAAGCATCCTTATCGAGATCGACTATAACACCCGTGCCCACCGGGTCCGAAGACCCGGACTCCCCCCGAAGCTCGGTTATTGTTGCGATGCTACGAAACGGGAAATCGAAACACCTCATGGAGCTCATTCACACGTAACCGGCCAGTTACCGGCCAGGCTAGTAATGGGCCGGCTTTGGCACGGTAGACGTAAAACAACGAAGAACCGGAGAAAAAAAAACAAATCATGACCGGAAACTACAGAGCGTTTTGCGATGAGCTAATGAAACACATGTAAAAGCACCGGACCCGGCCTCGGACGTGCCCGCAATAGTCAAGACTAATTTCCATTTCCCGCCTTGCGGAAACCGTGCAAGGGCAAGGATTTCATTCACGCCACCGCACGGCACCGGACTTTGGACATTATTTTCCCTTTCAATGGAGCACGTCTAATCACATCATTTGGTTGGCCGGCCTCCCTCGGCTTTCTCCGGTCAAAAAGGAAGAAAAACGGGCTCTCCCACCCCGGCGAGTGAATGTCCGAGATGTGATTTTTGCTCGCACTTGAAAAGCCTTTGGTTCTGTGGCGGCTCCACCCGAAACGAACCTCAGGTTCGGAATGAGCCGGGGAAAAGAGTGAAAATCACCGGGCCCACAAAACTATTGCCCGAAGGGGAGTCAAATGGGTTGATGGAAAAATAAAAGACTTTGTCACCGGAACGAGTTTGGTGCCATTCGGTTCCACAGTTTACTGGCCGGACCCCCCAACCCCTTACTAGGACTGGTGGCAGAGCAGCAAGAAAACTTAACGTACGGCGGTCAATGGTTCAACCGTTCATTAGATTCGCTTTCCGAATGCTGTTGTCCTGTTCGGGTGAAGCCAGAGTTTTCCTCGGACGCGTCCGCTTTGGCACAGGCACACCGAAGGCACTGGGGAGGCTCTGTGTCACTCACTTCACCTTCGCCACGGCCGGAATCGTGACACTGGCACGCGGGCGAATAAAATAAATTATTCAGCCCAATCAGTTACGGTATTACGCTGAATCATCAACGAGAGCAGCTTAGGCCGTGCCTGACATTTGGCACGGAAATGGGACTCTCGCTCGGAAAGCCGAAACCGTCCATCCGACGTTCTTCGTTACGACGACGACGGCAGGCGGTAGGCAGTAAAAGTGAGCTAATTTCGTGGGAAGGATACAGGAATCTAACGGCGCGCAGTGTATCGGGGGCGCCAAATTCACCACACCTGCCGATGGGAATACAATTACCCGTAAGTGGTTTCGTCGGCTTAACGGATGCCTAATCGGCCACCGGATCGGCCCAGGAGGACCAAGGGACCAGGCGCCAGGGCCAGCGATTTGCCGAGAGACGTGCCGCTGTCGCAGGAACCCGGTGGGGAATGTCAGAATTATGTTGCCGGTGCCCACATTTTTGCCATCCTTTCGAAGCCACGGAATGAACCGGGGAGCCCAGCCACGTATTGGACCGAATTTCAACATTCATTTGTCATCTCAAGTCCCGGAGAGAGCATTCTCTGTAATGTAGTCGAGTTGCGTCCGCTTACGGAAACACGATCGCTTTGGGTGGTAATGTGAAGGTAATGTTGGGAGATGTTTTTAGTGATGAGTTTCAAGTAGAGAAAGCTCACGGCAAGGTTCCTCAAACTCAGTTAAGGCGCTTCTGCCACAGCATGTATGTAACGGAATTTGAAGGTTAACCTATAATTGTCGATGGTTTAGTCCAGTACTAACAAGTGTTAGTTTCTTTTTTGCATGATTCTGAGGGCGTTAAACGAACGCAGCATGTTCCGACGACAATTTTATGAACATTCAAACAACTAAAGGCCCTTGTACGTTTTGATGCACGAAACAAGAAAGGGACTAAAAATACCTACAGACTATATTTTTGTATGTTTCAATCAAAATTACAGAAACGACCGGATTGTCATACTTGCGAAACTGTTTCTGCAAACACAATGCCGAAATCGGAAGCAATCAAATTAAATATTTTTGTGTCCCTTTCTGTTGGTGTCCACATGAATCGAGCCTTGAATGCAAAATCGGGAATTAATAATGCAATTTGCACATCTTTTCCATTCCGAAACAACCCCCAGCAAAAACCCATCGCAGCCCGAGAAAAGAGGGAACGAAAACCAGTCTTTTTGTGTGCTCCACAGCCACGATTGGGTTCGATTGGGTTTTCCGGACGAACCGGACAGCTCGAACCAACAATGGAGTGTTGTGCCGGGTTGGGATTATGTTGCGGTAATTGATGATTTACATCGAAATGCAATTCAGTTCCACACCCCAACCGTCATCGTGATCACCACCACCACTCTTCTCTGCTGCTTGTTGATTGGTTCCAGGCAATAAGCTGAAATTTATGAGGTTCCGAAAGTAAGCGCCACGAATCGAAACGACACGCCGACCCTTGTTCCGTCAGATGAAGATGCATTAAAATAAAGACTCTTCGTCGTGCCGTGCGTTCCAATTTGGTCGCTGCATTTTGTCACCAAATTCCGTTCTGGCCACCTGTTTCTCGGGCCTGTCGAATTTTTGGCGAACGGCCGAGCGGCTGGAAAAAAATGTGGGTAAAAATAAATGCACTTGCCCTTGGTGCAGCGGCTTTGGAATGCGCTACACGGATGCGGACATTCGTGCACCCTCGTGCGACGTGCGTTTCAGTCGATCGACCCAAATGACATCGGGCACTGAATGCACTGTTATGTGGTTGGAAACTATTTTTAGTTGTGCATTAATGATTAAATTATGCAGTTCGCGCGATCGAAAAAGAGTGTTTCGTATGACCAAAAGTACAGTAAAGTTAAGTAAAGTGTTCCACAAATCGTTTCTCCTACTTTCGCTTACAATGTTAAGGTGGATTCTTATGCTGACTTACCAATCAGTTTCAGGAAAGAATCAATCCGTAAGATGCACACGCATTTGCCGATTCTACACAACTGCTGACTCAAGTTTTGCACACTTTTTATCCGATTTGCCACACTTCAATAACTTGAAGTCACTTTTGGGGACACTCACTAACAAACGTCCTTTTACGACTTTTGAATGGAGACGTTTCTTGCACACCTTTTGCCCTCTAACTGTGCGGTCTTACTTCTTCACAGGATGCTCTTCTGGTTTCGACATCACATCTAGTAGTCCTCTGGATGCACTATGCTCAAGATCTCACACAACACACGAAATCTCGAATCCACCCTGGGGCGGCCAATGGCGCGTAAGATTTTGCCTGCCACGACGATAGACCCCGCTTGTCGGGCTTTGTTTGGCCCGGAAAATCAATAGCTCGAAGGTCAAAAAGCGACTTGTCACGCGGTCGACACTAAACACTAACAACACTACTTCACCGGCGTTGTGCACGAATTTTCTTTCGAATCGTCACAGGAAGTCGGCACCACGCGCGAGACCGGTACGAGGCCACGGGTGCTGGAAACAGTTGAGATTAAGGAAACGCAGGATCCGGCCCGGCGAGACGGCAGGATGAATATTTTGCCTCACTTTCCCAAACTTCAGTCGTGTGTAACGAGGCAAAAAATGAACCAACTTTCGGTTCGCCTGCTGCTAGCACAAAGAGCGCGGGTCCTCACCATGGATACTCTGGACTCGTCCCTCCCCAAGCGGCTACGTGATTTCACTTTAAAGCAGGCGTCCGTTGCGAACAGAAACTGCTTTAAATGGTGATTGGGGCATCCCCAGCTAGGGCACCTTCTCCTTAGATCTTTTTTTTATTGCAATTTGAAGGGATTGGGTTCCGCACGTTTCCCTAAATTAGCTTTGTATTCGTTTTTTTCTACCGTTTGACCGAAACGCAATCGCGACTTGCACCTCGGCCACCAATCGACCGGCGAAGGAATGCAGCGATGGCACGACGGTGTGTGCGGCAAGCCGCGTATCCGCGCGGAATCCTTTTTTCCTGGACGGTCACTGTCACCAGCGGCAAACTCACACTCCTACGCTTCACAATGCAGCGCGCGCGCGCACACGCGCGAATGTACACCGTTTCGTTTCGTAACGACGACGGTGCACCCGCTGCACAATCAACACCCACCGGCACACGCACACACGCACCCACACACACAAACGGTCAAGCACTCTGCAAACAACGCGAAATGGTGTGTAGGATTGGATCCCGGTGCCCTCGGAGAAATCCGTCGTTGAAGCGGATCCGAACACGCGCACAGCGCACACACATCCGCTCTACGAAGTCCTCTACGAAGGAATGAGCGTTGAAAGGATTCGAACCTTTCGACGCTCATTCGAAAAATATTGCTCGCTTTTGCGTTCTCTTTCTGACCTTTGGCGAGACGAGTAATCCACGTGAGATATTTCGTGTCAGTATATGGAGAAAATGAGTGCCGTTTTTGTTCGGGAATCGGCGCGAATTGAACAGGAGAGCAAAAAAGCGATGCACAATGGGAAATTTGTTTTCGAAAGGCGGACATATTTGTTTTCAGGAAGAATCTATGGGCTTTTTTCTACGTTTTAGTTTTTTTTGCATGTGCTTCGATTAAATTCAACTTTTTATGTGTAATACTTTTACGCTTTTACGACTGTGCATTAAATGTTTTAATGCACAGTCGTAAAAGCAAATATCGAATTTCTGCTACTAATCGAACGTTTTATAAGTGTAAAAAAGGATATGAAATGATCGAGGAGCTTTACTTATTGCGTTTGTGCGAATTTAGAAAGAAGGAATTATCACCATCCGAAATTTCCAACCCATGAACTATTATTTAAACGTTTGATAGAATAGTTATTAGTCTAATTCTTCATCCACACTTAAGGTTGTTCGAATACAAGATAGAGATTTTACTTAGTTTATCTAAATATTATTATTATTATTAGCAAAGGCATAGAGACCAGACGCCTCCTTATGCAACAGAAATTGTTTTCTTAAAATAAGCCTAGCGGATACATTCGCAAGTATACGCAAGGAAAACTTACTGGAAATAGTTTGGAATGCTAACATTTTAGTTGTAATGCATAGTTTAGTTGCGCAAAAAACGGAAAAATTTTGCTGCATTACCAAAATTGAAAAACTGTACTTTTTCGTAGTATATTATACTAATTCCCGATAAAAATGTTCTTCAAAAATTAAGCATTCCATTGAAGAAGGATTCATTACCTTTCGAATGATGTACAATACAGGTACATTACCGGTCCATTTTTATCACTCTTTCGACTTTGACAACGACAACGCAACGCAAAATGGGGATTTGTCATAGATAACTTATCTATTTTAGGATAATATAACTAAACCCTCAGTTTTTAAAGTTGACTTATGATCGCCTTTTCCCCATAGTGCGATGGAAAAACATCCCGAGAGAGGGAAGCGCCGATTCGCTCACCGTGAGAGCGTGTTTACGCATGGCGCGGGTTCAATCCGGCTTGGACAGTGGATCGCGAAATTCAAACACGCCAACTTGGCTTGGTCCGTCTTGTAGTTTATTTTAAAAAATGGTTGATTCATTCTTTATGGTCGATATTTTAAACCATGCTGATCCGATAGTTCCTATTCGTAATACCATTTTCTGGGTCCGATAATAGGAGGGCATTGTTTTAAATTGTAAAATTATTGTCAGACGGCCATATGGCCATTATGTAAACGACCATCATGCACAAGAACTCCCAGCCGAAGTTCCTGCCGGTCGGTCGTCATTGTTTTTGTTTACTTTCGGTCAGCACCGGCAACACACGAAGCGAGAATCGAATGACGCTCTCTCTGTCTCTGCTCTCCGGAAGCCGCTCAGTTCGTGTTTTGAGTTCCACCCGAATCCGGGCGATGTTTTCCGTCCGTTTTTCCATATTGCGTGCCATCCCACGCAACGCCGAAAAGGCGGCCAAAACGCTGTATCCTTGAGATGCTATGCTCAGTGCGCGTGGCTCCGTTTGTTTACCGACAGCGGCTGGCCCGAAGCATACCAGGATCATGTCCTCATCCCGGTGGCGCTGGTGGCGGTGGCGGCGTATTATCCTGCGTTTGTTGTCGCTTTGTTTTAGCATTTCTTTTTTATTTTTGTTGTGCTTGCGGTTCCCCTGTTCCACCGTGACTCCGGCGGACGATTCGTTGTCGTTGTTGTTGTTGGCCGGGTTGTCGGAAACCGGGTCCTCTGGCGATGGCTTTGCAGCACGAGTTCAAGTTCATGCGCAAATCTTTCATCTGCATTCGAGAACCCCCTCCACGCTTTAAAAGGCAGAAACGTCCCCTAGCGGTGCGTGTGTTGTGGGAGTCAAAAACCCCCGGTCTGCGGCGTATAAATAGACTGATAGAGAGATGGAAGGATACGAGAATTTCAACATCTGTTCTGCGCTGGGCAGCGGGCGCGTGTGCACCCTCCATCGCCTTGGCCACCGGATGCTGTTCGAGCGCCGTGCGTTCTGTCTACAGGAGCTTTACATTTACATATGCATTAGGACGGCGAACACCGACGAAAAGGATTTTATCGATACGGTGCGGCAGGAAGTTGCACGTCCCGTCCCGTTTCCTCGAGGGCCAACGGCAAACCGGAAACGTGCCGACACACACACGGCGAAGCACGGATGGATGGATAAATAATTTCGCCAAAACAAACACGGCAGGACAAGGACACCGCCGCCACAGGGGACAAAGCAAAAGGGAAGAATGGAATCTGGAATCCGAAATCCTGGACACTTTCCGGTTTCGAAGCGGATTTCAATTATTGAAGCAATCTATCGAATTCATTTTTGCACGGATGGCCAACCGGTCCACCGACGCAGTGTTAGAACGACAGACATGAGTGGCTTAACGGAGTTCAAAATAATTTTGGCATAAAGCGGAAATTGTGGATTGGTTCCTTTGTACATTCCTAAAAATAACTTTTTCAGGTTTGTTCATAAATAGTATTCCACGAAACGAATTCAAGGGCAGAAAGCAATCAGTTAAGAAGTTGGGGTAGACGAAGAAACCAGAAGCCGATAGCCACATTGGATATGGCTTCCTCGGTCGTTAGGGAATCGCGCAGAATGCTGGCTGGAACCGCAAAGGATTCCGATTCCGATAAAAACACAAAAAAGCAGCATTATAAACCCAAGCTCACCTTACGTTGAACAGGTGCAATTTTCCTCATTCTGGTGGAATTATTTCGTTCACTTCAATCAACTCTCGGCCATCGGAAAGCCACAGAAAGACAGAAAGGGCTTACCGATGCGTAAAATGAATTAAACGGCCGTCTCCGGTGCGACGAAAGTGTCTTCGCCCTGTTTGCCGGTGCCACTGGTGGAACCATAATTACGGTTAATTATCGGCTGTGCAACACGTGTGTGTGTGCAGGGTGCAGGAAGCCCCGCTCTCCGGTGCAGTCAGCAAACTGTTGTCTTCGGTGCTGAACGGAGCTTGATTTAATTACAGACCACCGGCACAGCGGGAAACCGTTTAGCAGTCCACAGCCAGAGGCTTCTTTGCACATCTCGCGTCGCTCGCAAAAGCCCTAAAACCGTGTTTGATGAACGTGTCAGCGGGATTGTCGCGAACTGTCGGAACGACACCGTTCCTTGCCGCATGCACTGTTGTTGGCACTGGAAATAGGTCAGCGTAACGCGACACTTCCCATGGGGGGGTCACGTCGCCGACGGAAGGACTCGACGAACTCGAAAAAGTGCCATCTCTGGTACGTTTACACGGTTTTACGCTGTCACAGTCGGGCCAAAGTACGACACCCGGTCCACGAGATTTCCCAAGAGTATCGTCAACGCCGTGTTTTGTGCGTTTCTTCTTCTACGCAAAACCTTTTGCGTTTCGACGGTTGCAGGTTACTTTTAAGGACTTCTTCCCTCGGTTGGTCTTCAGTTGGCCGAGAGGGTGATGGTGCACCACTGCGTTTCATCAAAAAGGTCGGCGAAACACGTGTCCTGCGCGCGATGGGCGACACGACGTGATATTTTGCCCGGTAAAGGTGTCGCCATGGAAGCCACTTAGAATGGCCCCGGTGCATTTTGGGCCGCCCGAATGGCGCAACGAATCGGTAAAAAGAACACGAACACATGCTGTGAGGGTGCGGGATGATGGTCCCAGGATGTTTATTGTTACACTAACAAATTTTTAATATAATCCCAACCAAAGGAAATCGAATGATATTTGTTTTGACTCTTGCACGTAACAACTCAGAATGACTTGAACACTTCACTAGAACCATTAATTAGAGGTGCAAAAATAAAACCAACGAGAAACCGTTTTTGTCACATTGCAACTGATGAATATGAATTGGTTCGACTGAGCTCATAAATAATGCAGCAGACTTCTGCATCTGCAATGGGCACATAATTTAATGCAGCAACTGCCGAAACTTCACTTCTACCTGGACAGCAACTGGAATAGAAGAGAATTCGTTTTCTGTTTTACATTAGAAGAAAACATTAAATTTTACTCGCTTTCGTACACGAAAGAAGTTGTTATTCAAATCGATATACAAAAATCCTACCAGAAACAGAAGAACTCGAAAGGCAGCTTAGATCCTTTGCCTTCTTTCTGGCGGATATTGTAAATGGAACTCGAATTCAAACTTGAAAATTGACAATATTTCGGCTAAATGCATGCTATTTCAAGGAGTACGTTTTATGCGAAGATATTCACAGAAATCTTCGAGGAATTTCTGTTCTTACTAACTATGTTAACTATGTTTCAATTCCTGGACTTACTTCCTTAATTAATGTTCCGCATAAGTTTGGACAAATTTTTCTTCAAACCTTTTCCGACTTGCATCGTCGAAGAAACTCAACGAATTTAATTTTTTGGCAAGTGTTTGAATAATGTGCACACTTCAATTTACATTCACAAGAGAAACGGGGAGCGATAGAATGTGAGCGAAAGCTGCTGTTGAGCTCTTGAAGCATGCACCCGTCGGCCAGCACTTTGTCCCATTTTTTTTGGTTTCTAATGACCATCGTATTTCGGTTTACAACGGTGCCGGCCGGGCCATGACACCTGCTGCTTTGTGGACATGGGACAGGTATGCGTCTAATGGTCCTTGAGCGGTACAGTCAAAACTCTACCGTTCCGCATTGAGTGCTTTTATGGGCCCTGGTGTGGCACGGAAAGAAGAGCAAACATTGCATGGAGTGCCACAGGACCTTGCACCTTGCCAAAAATTGAAAAACGGAAAGAGGGAAAGAACACACGCACGGAACAGAGTTGTGACCACAGGTATGGTGGCAGTCAATATTTGAAACATGTTTGCCCGAAAGCTGTTCTGGGGTTTCGGGGAAAAAAAAAAAATTAAGAACCGAAAGCGACCGACAAGCTGTAGATACATTTTGCCTGTTTACGTAGGATCATCCTCGAACGATTGTGCGTGCCGATAGGCCGTTCTGACGAGCGGCAGAATATTAAAATTCGGACAATCCACCCAGCCGGAGCCGACCCGAGGCGTTGCCGGTTATTTATTGGTTTAAGCAATTTGCAGGAAATTAAAACATGAACCTCCCCCCTTCGGTTGGGACACAGAGCTGGGCAAGTGCTGTGATGTGCGCGAAAAAGAAATTGGATAATAATAAGTGAAATTACAAAAAAAAACTGGAAACATGCTCTCGGTAACGGCGTGGGGAGTGAAAATAATAATTGCAAACTAAAGACTTGCGCCGGTCACGGCCCGATTGAGCAACAGCAGCGCGATGCTAGGGATGTGGGGCCGATGTTTCCCGGTTTTCGCGACTCCCGGCGACGGGTTGTGTGTCGGTGTGGTCTAATTGCTTCATTTTGGAACTCGGTATGTGTTTGCACAGAGATCGTACCGCGAGGGGTGAAAGGTCGAAGGCTTTCATCCCGGGGAAAGTGTATGAGTTTGGGCAACATTAAACGAAGGGTGAAAAATGAGACCTCGGAACACTGCGATCCGTCGGTCGGTGTTTTGACACCAACAAGCGGCACATCAATTTGAACTGCTATTAGTTGGACATTAGGTGTTGGCATTGGGTGTGAAAAGATTTTGCTTTCGTTGATTGCTTGGGGTGCCAGCAAAAGCGAACAGTCGTGCCCTTCGGCTGAACCGAAACGTAGAGTAGGATTGTAACTGTGTTTTGAAATAGTTCAAATCGTTCAAACGACATTTTCAAGCTTCAAGTATGTTGGAATTTACTATCGGTAAACTTTTTAGAAAACCAACTGATTTGTTTCGTCCACAAGGCAAAAGGATACGCCTTTCTGGTAGTTCACTCATCCATGCATTGGAGCTATAAAAAAATAGAATTGAATTGATTGAATGGCCAATGTTTTTTAAACTAAAATTTTATTTTCAAATACCGAATGGAGCTTATTTAAAAATGGAAAATTAAATCAATCTATTGTGAACGAAACAATGATTGATGCTGAATTCCTGTTTTCACTTCGCCATATTGAAATTCTGAAGCGCCGGTGGTGGCCACTCTATTACATTTCACCATGCGGAGGGATGACTTCTCAGTCATCCCCCACCGGGGCACCGAGGACTGGGAAAAGTTAAATTAATTCCGTTTGCTGGCGCGCGCGCTCTGTTTGTCGATCTGCTCTTTGGATGCACTTCAGACATCTGCCATTTCCCACGGTGTGTGTGGGGAAGGAAAATACGACACCGTCGCTGGACGCTGGAGGAGCGAAATGAATTATGAAAACTTCCATCAAACGAACCAGTTCGATTAACGGTAAATCAACATTTGGCTGCGGAAGAGCGAGCTACCGGCCAATGCCGGATGGCAGCGATGATGCTGTAATTTAGCAGGAGAAGCATCTACCGAACGGCACGGACAAGACAGTCGTCCGACGTCCCAACCAGCTGATGAAGTGTGACGGACGAGTTGCACTTCGTTTGATCATAAAATATACACAAGCTTCAGTTCAAGGAAAATAAACTATTTTTATTATAAATTAAATAGTTTTAATTGGTTCAATAAATTAAAGCATACAAATGGGAGTAAAAATAGAAAATAGCCAATCCTGTAGAATCTCGTCGACACAAAAACCATTCCGGGTTTGTACGGTAACTGTGCATTTTTGGCATGGTTTTTGTACACAACCCAAACCGGAACAATACGCTTTCATGTTTGCTGCCGGGCGAATGTGCGAATGAATTGGCACGAATGAAAAATGGGTTTTCATTTTTCACTCGTACATATTGCCACAGTCCACATCCTTTCCTCAGTGGCGTACTTATGGCCCTTCAACGTCGGCACCGTAAAACTCCGCCTCCCTGCTAACGGTAACAGATGCACGGCCTGCCCGGTAGTTACCGGTTATGCTCGATATTTTTATTTCGCCCGGACCAGGAACCACTCTACAGTCGCCTTAAAGTGGAGAAAAATCTTCGATTTGTGCGGTTAAAAATGCCACTCACGAATGGTGGCGGAAAAGCCGTGAAAATTCGGGGGAGAAAAATAATTTGTTTCGTGCCGTGCAGCGGCTGAATGGGCGCCGGGCGCCAGAAACGTGTTGCAATCTTCTTTCTAAAGAGCAAAGAAATGGCACCGGGGAAGAAACAATTCCCCAAACGTTGCTTAAATCTGCGTTGATTTATGACGGTTATGAGTGGGGCGAGCATGACTCGAATGAGGCGAAGAAAGTCGCCCCCCTTATTTTGCATTCGACGTTCTACCGAAGCCGCCCGCTTCCGGGGGGCCACGGAGGCCCAGAACTGGAGCTAATCCCTTTTGATGGGCGGTCGACTGTGCGGTTCCTCAAATGATTATGTGATGAAGGCTTGGGAAGAAAAATGACGGTCTTATTTAACGTACCTTTTGCCGGGCTCTTGCACACTCATCTAATCGTAATGAATGTGTATTATGACGAGCCGCGGGTTTATTTGGCGTGCTGTTTTCCATCCATTATTTATCCTCAATAATGCGTCTACCATCTGCAGTGCATAACAACAGCTTATCCGAAAAATTAAATCATCGAACAATTTTTAGTCCGTTTTTTTAACCTTTAAATGTGTCCGGAGGACATGTCTGATGAGAGGAAGCACCATGCTATTCGTACAGCCTACCTTCAGGCGAACTTTGCATAAAGATCCTTATGCGTGCAGATTGCATACATTCAGGCGTCATTAAACAGGTCTGCTTTACGATTCGAATACTTCAAAGAATGTAATTTGGCGTTCATCGACTTACTTTAAGGTCCAATGTCATAAAAATCACCCCAATTAGTTTACCCTTCTGTTTGTTAGGAGAATTTTGCAACGCATTTTGGCAGAGCAAACAATTCGAATCACCGATAAGCAATTTCTGCCAACAGCAGCAGCACCTTCTGTCGTCTGCTGACCTTGATGATTCCGACAGGTCTCTAGTCTCTGGTTGTAGCAGCAACGGGGAAAATTTCCTACCGACAGTAGCAATAAACAAACCGTCAATTTCCCAACGACCGGTCTCCACTGGCGCAACCGTCAACGTCGTCGTCACGTGCTTACACGTGCTGTTTACAAGTCTGCATCCCGTACAACGATCTCGGGACACTGATGCTGCGGCAATCGACACGGTGTGGTTTTCACGATCGCGATCAGCACCGTGTGGACGCGGGACATCTGGAGTAAAGCCAGACGCCGACCACGATCGACACCAGTCGCTCTTTTCGGAACGCCGTTCTATTTATTTACTGTGCCCAGACTCAACACGATTTTCCGTTTTGAATTTGTTTTTATTCGTCCTAATTTATTCGGCCACTTCACACCACGCCACCTCGGTGGGCTCGCAGTGTATGTTGGATATTGTTAACAAACTTCGCACTACACAACTTCCACATCAATAGCAAGCGTATCAATTAACAGCGGTGACCGCGGTTGAGCAATCACGGATTAGGATTTACTGCGCCCGCTCCCGCGGCGTGGCCAAACGGCATGACAGCGTATCTTCTTGCTGGGAGGGGAAAAAACGAAGCATTTCAGGCCAAATAACAGCTCCTATTCGTAAGGTTTGATTATTATGTTTTCAATCCTCTGCGGATTGCGGTTAGTTTGGGGTTTACGTAAAGGTTAAAATAATTTAATGAACCGATTTTTTTTTGGAATACTCTTATGACCCGTGAAGTACAATTTTAAACAAAACGAGTGCATACCATCGGGGGTTCTAGCTGCACTCGGCTGATATACTCTTCTACTCGCTGGCGATAGAACAAACTAAAACCAGGACTAGGGCTGAATAGCGTTCAGTAATTTTATCGTTAAACATCGCTTTTCTGCATCAGTTGCCCGTGGACGCCGCTCGTCTCGGTTGTTGCCTCACTCAAACAAGAACTATACATCGTAAAGCGGTTGCTCTTTGGGCCGGGTCGGGCGTAGAAAGGGGTCTTGCAATTTTTGTTCCTCTAAATTCGTTTTCTAAATCTTTTCTTTTTTCTCCCCTGTAAGGATCATAAGGCGCAATTTATTCACATAATATCCACTGGCTATCCACGGCCAAACCCCTGCACGGTTTTAGTCTGTTTAGATGCTTTAGAGGCCCAACAAACGCTCAACAATCTTGCCGTTTGCCGTGTTCTAGTGAGTTAACACGCATCGCTACGACGTCCCGCTACTCTAATTGATACTACTAAACAACGATAATATACAGCTTCCGCAGCTGGCAGTAACTGTTTCTGTAATATTTCTATTCCTACTCCAGCTCCTCGGGCACCATTTTCGATCTGTGGTTTTTAGATGATGACGATGATCCTGAACTGGAATGCAAATGCACCAAGCAGACGTTAGACGGTCACACCGAGGGCCGGTTTCGTGCCGAGCAGATCGGACAGCTTCTGTTGGTACGTGCCAACGAGGGCCGGGTCCATGATGCCTCGGTTGCGGAAGATCAGCTGCAGCGCGTTCAGATACTGCATTTCCGTAAACTGTGCCCCTTTCTCGACGATCGAGGTGAGAATTTCCTATCAAAAATACGGTTCACATTACGGGTAAGCGAAGTGGCAAAAGCGATTCGCAATCGATTCCACTTACTTCCGGATCTAGGTAGAACATTTCGTAGAAAGACCGAGCATAGTCAAGCGCTACTTCGCGTGAGGCCGTGATACTGCTGAGAGTTTGCTGCAGAGCGAGCGCGTTTCGACACATCCGCTGGACGCCCGAATGGTCGATATATTCCATCGAGTTGGCCGCCATGATGAGTATGCGGGCTGCCAGGTGGGCTAATCCTTCAAATACATACTACGTAAAAAGGACACGAATCAGTCAAACAGAACCCTCTCCTTTTCGTATCTTCCACAGTGCGTTACCTTCGTCTTCCTCGGATGCAGCGTTGAGCTGAGGGCCTCGTCCATGTCGGACAGTACCTTCGTCAGCTTCAGCACCTTCGCGTCCGGTTCGAGTGAATCGTTTTTGTTCGGGTTGTTCGCCTTGTACCGATCGGACGGGCTAGACCGCAGATAGTGGAAACACTGGACACGCACCTCCAGGTGCAACACCAACAGGCAGGTGTTGGCGAGATCCTCAAACTCGAGCGCCAAATTGATCAGCACCTTAATCATGCCATCCTTTACGATCACCGGACTGTTGACGATCGAGGCCGTTCCGGCCGGTGAGGAGGTTGAGCCCGCGGGCGAGGACGCAGCAGATGGACTACCGCTAGCAGAACCACCCGAAACAAGCCCATTGACGATCGGTTTCTTTAGTTCGAGTGCAAACTCCGTGATGCGTCCGGCGAACCATTCCATGCTTTCCTGCAGGATCGCAAGCTCCTTCAACACTCCGACGTCGGATAGGATTTCCTGCTGCGAAATGCCACCTTCGCCCAGATTGCTCGTCAGCATTTCCGCCTCGCGCACGTTCCGCTGCTGGACCTGAGTGGGACTTTCTTCCTCCGATGGTTCCGCTTTGATGAGTCGCTTCCGCAACCGGGCACTGGATATCTTCAGATCGGTCCAATTCGGTAGCGATCTAAGGGAGGAGGGCAGTTTTGCAAACAATTAACAACTTTCTTAAATGGCCTCCAAACCGGGAAGCGACTCGTACTTTAAAAACCGCGTAATATCATCGTCTTTCAGCCAGGCGACGCTGTAGATCCGTTTGTCCTCCGTTTCCGGCTGCACGATTCCTCGGTAGGCGGCCTGGCACGTTTCACGGTACGTCTTCAGCAACGAACAGACCATCTTGAGCAGCTCGTCCGAGTAGGTGGGAAGATCTTGAATCAGTTTCTTCGTTTCCGCAATTCCTAGAGTGTTGAGAGAAAACCCGAGGTAAGCGGTTAGTACTGAGGTACGGTAGACCCAACTCAACGGTAGACAACTAACGAGTTTCCACGATGACAGTGTTTTGCAGTAATGGCCGCGAGAGCCCGAGACGCTTGATCTCCTCCGGGGTGATGATCGTTCGCCAGGCGTCCTGTGCTTTCGAGAGCGATTCGATCGTCAGCTGCAGATTGCGGTTGTGACCCCGGGCCAGATACGCGTCCTTGACGTAGTTCGCCAGGAAGCTGTTCAAACTGCACGGTTGGCTGTCGGAAATATCGGGACTAGGTTAATTGATCGATCCACAGACCGCATTCATCCAATGCGTACCCCGATTTACACTTCATGAACGTTTCGATCTCCTGAATGTAGCCCATGAGCGGAAGGTAGATCTGGCGGACCAGCGATGCATCTGGCGGACAGACGAGGGCCCGCTCGCGCTTTTTACGCTCCGCAGCGGCGTCCTTAACACCGAAATAGTGCGACTGCTGATGGAAGCTGCTGTTCAGCAGATGTGCTGACGTTCCGCTGGCGGACGAACTGTTCAGACCGACGTCCTCCTTTGGCGTGCTGTTTGAGACGTTCGACAGGTTGCGCCGATGTTCCTTCGGTTGCGTGCTTCCCTCGGCCGGGACAGAGGACGAGTTTGGAAGCAGCTGGCCACCGTTGCCACCACCGCTACCGTCGGCCGTGTGTGATGACTTGTCGAAGCGAAAGAGGAGCTTCTTCCCCGGCGTCTTGCGTCGGCTGAAGAACGCGTTCACGTTGGTGGTCTGCTCGGTGAACTGGCCGCGCATGAGAAGCGCCTCGTCGCTGCTGTCATTCTGTATGTCCAGATAGTCGGTCAGCACCAGCTTCAGGACGGCTTGTGCCTGACCCCAGTACTCGATTATATCGTAAGGCTTCACTTGCGGAATGTTGTATCGATGTATGACGTAGCCATAGTTACGCAGGGCCTGCTGGTGCGCGTCGGCAATCAGCTTGAACTGGCGGAAGGTCAGCTCGAGCAGCTCGAGTATCGGTACAGGTTGGGCCGGTGGCGCTTGTGACGAATCGGTGGCCGTCGTGCCACCGGGCGTGCTTCCGTTGCAGAGGGCCTGCGCCGGCGCTCCCGCTGTCTGCTGGTGGTGCTCGAGTGAGTTGATGTGCTGCGTGGATTTAGTGACGATCGCCAGAAGTTCGCTCTGCATTTGTACTTTGATTGACTGTGAAAAAACAGAGCAGGCGAGTCGTTAAATGGACCGTAACCAAATGCCATGCGGCCAGCGGGCATGCGGGAGCGACCATGCTAACCTCAATCGATTCAGGCACTTTCTGTAGCAATGCAAAGCATTCAACGATAATACTCAAAAAGTAGGACGAATTGACATCCGGATCGAGAAGGTCCGTATCTTCGATGATTTCACTTTTGTCCACATCCAGGAAGCCTGCGGGTGGAATCGGAAAGGCGTCGGATTAGTCAGTGCGCCCGCATATGCGGCGTGGCCTGTACGGTACCGTTTTTGGAGATCTCAAACAGTGCTTTGCGGGCTTTCGTGTTCGCCTCGACCCGTTCGGCCGATCGGCGCAGTACGTTTCGCTGAAAGGGCGACACACCGGCCCCGTACTGACTGCTGCTGTTGCGCCCGGAGGACTGTCGCTGGAAGTTTTGAAGCACGTCGGCCGTGCTCGACACGTACAGGTGTTTGTTGAGCTCTTCGAGCAGCTTCCCGTACAGCTGCTGGCG
Organism: Anopheles cruzii; assembly: GCF_943734635.1. NCBI lineage: Eukaryota > Metazoa > Arthropoda > Insecta > Diptera > Culicidae > Anopheles > Anopheles cruzii. The sequence continues at coordinate 29,585,697 of NC_069145.1, forward strand.
TCGGTTCTGAAAGTCCTGCCGCAGATCGTTCAACCCTTCGACACCCTTCAGCCGCCCGTCGGTCGTTTCGATCGAGGCCATCAGCAGCTTGGTGGCGTGTAGGTAGTGTTTCTTCGCCAGGAAACCGACCAGCTGCGCCGGGACCTTCCGCACCTCGGTGATCTGGTCCAGCATCTCCAGCACGTACTTATGCTGGATGGCGTCGGTGTACAGCTTCCGGAGTTCTTCGCGTCGACAGCGCAAGAGCTGCTTGCACGACTGTAGGTTCTCCTTAACGATGTGGATGCGCTCCCGGGACGCCGTGATCTCCGTTGACACCTTGCCAAACAGTTGCATGACCCGCGTAAGGTCGCCATCGCTCCGTGACACGAGCTCGTTCAGCCGCAGATCGGTCTTCCGGAACTCGCGCTCGATCTTGAGCTTCTCTCGCTCGCGCTGCTCGTTCGTTTCACTGGCATCGAGAGTTTTGATCACGGATACCAACAGCCCGCAACCACTCTGCAACGGGAGGAGAGAAAGAAAAAGCGGGATGAAAAAGAATGTTGCCACGTTAGATAGCGCGCGAACAGGAAGTGCCCGTTCTGTCCTGTCACGAAGCACTCGACGGGATGGGAAACAAATTGCACTCGATGATGTCACGATTCGTCGATCGGTGGTCCGCTCTGCCTACCATTTTGCGTGATGCGGTGCGCTCTGCTCTGGTTGATTTTCGATCGGTATCGCAAACTTAACGTCTCAAATGGCCTCGGGAAGGAAGACGAATCGCGATCGTCACGGCCTCTAAAACAAACGATTGTCACCGATGGAAGGTAATCGCTATCTGGTAAGTTTCGAAGGAACGCTAAGAGTTTATTTAGCCCGGCCGCTGGCCAAAACGGGTTACAATGATGAGCTTGTTCCTGAGCACTGTTTTCATAACAACAACGGACCGACGGAATTGCAACTAGATTTTTGACGACATTGCCGAGTAGATGTGTTAGTGAACGCGAGTTTGACGTTTACCGTTTGACGTTTGTGCTTGAAATGAGCTCACCGAAGTGCATTTGTTTTGGTCGCTCGTGAGTATGCGGAGCATAGTGCCATTTCGGTCGCTCTTACTCTCGCTCACTCGCACTTACGGCATCTAACGGCACTTCAAGGATGACGCACACCCGAGATTCGATTGCCACCCACTGCCTGGAAATAAACACAGCATTTTTTCTCCAAGTTTCACCGCAGCATCGCAGCAACGGCACTGAGGAGGCATCTTGACCCTGGTGATGGTTTGCACTGGTACGGGACAGGATGGGAAGGATATTTACCGTTTCTTTGGTATACTTTACTCCTCTCGGAGGCTTCACTGGCGCTGGCGGAGAATCCATCGAATGATCGAATGAACGCTCTGCGATTGATTGGCATCTCAGAAGAGAGGATCAAAGACGGTGGCTGCGTTCACGCACAAAAAATAGTTGAAGTTGAATTTTCGAAAAACATGAAAAAGTGTTTTTGTAATAAAAATTAACGAAAAATTTTAACCAAATCTACAAAATACATTCTTTCAATTACCTAATCAATTTACTGCATTACTGATATCTGTATCCGACAATTTTGAACATGGTGCAAGCACGGTAAGCAACCCTAGCACGGTTCCATTTCGTCTTTCATGGTGCGGGCCGCCGAAATCCGTCGCGACGAAATAGTAATAGGGCCGCATGACATTCAGGAGTACTCGTACTTGATCGCGGAAGATGCTTTCTTTTTCCCGCACACTGACGGACCCGGCGGCCATTGCTTGATCGCTCTTGACCTTCCCCAACGAGAAACGGGAGTGTTGCGAAAACGAGTGATCTCATTTCTTCGCTCCGGTGCGCCCCGTGTGCGAGAGGGAACCGTTAATCGACCCCAAAAAAGGGGACGGGCACGCGAGCGAGCTACCTCCGCGCTGGTATGGTTCCCTATTGAAATCGGCCAAAATCGCCGGGCCGATTGCGAACGGGTTTCAAGCGCGAGATCCGCCGTCACGGGCAGAAGGATCAAAACCGATATCGGACTTTCCGTTTCTTTCGTAAGGGTTTCTGGCGGAACACTTCAATAAATGCGAGAGACTCGTCAGATTAAAGTTATTACATAATTAATTTACTGCTTTATTTACTGTTTCAATGTTTTTTTCCCATCATCTTTGTATTCCGTTCTTTTTTGTTTGTCTGTTTAACACTTTAACCGCATTTTACTGTTTTCTTTATTATGCTTTGCTGTTTTTTCCCTTTGCTCTTTGGACCCTATACAATGTTAATTATATGTCTAGCGCAGTTTTATACGATAGTTGTTGTTGTTGATGTTTGCAGTTGCCGCTGTTAGTACTGTGAATTCGTCCTATCTCCCCTTGCCTCTCTCACTTTGAACGCCCTGCCAAAAACCACCGTTTGTGTCAACCATTGATTGCCATTGTGCTCCTCTGCGGGGCGAATGTGCACATAATTAGGTAGTTTGTTACATAGCTCGGCAAGTTACTTTTTGCGGGAGTGGTTGGTTCGTTTCCTGTCTCTTCAGCTCGCTCTGTTTTACACTGTTGTTGTTGTTGGTGAAAGTTTTTGTGTTGTCATTTGGTTTAACCGCAACAAATAAGGTCCTCGAAATGATTCTCAACATTCCCGACACGGCACGGTACACGCAATGTTGCACGTAAAATTAATTGTTTCATCTTGTTCACCACCAGGCTGGTATGGGATGCGATAACCTATTCAAAATTAGAGTCTCGAAGGGGATCAACGGAGATTGCAGGTTTTTGGTTTCGACATAATTCGGCGATCATAATAAATACGAACACTAACCGACACAGCAATCTATGCACTACGCGCTCTCGCTCTCTCTTTCTGTCTCACAACACTCACACGCACGCCAGCTTATTAATAAAAAAGGAATTTGAATAAAATTTGGTTTGGAAAATTCGCAACACTCCATCTTTTTGGTTTTTTGTCCCCTCTTTTATCCGATATCATCTTGTTCGTCCCCCTTTTGTCTACTTGCATTATGTTTAGGGCTAACGCGTTTGCTTAATCATCACACATAAATTACTTTTTCCTTTAATCGTGTACTACTGTCCCCTAGTGGTTTCTTCTGTGGCCTTGTCCCCCTCACTCACGTTTTCTCTCTCTCTCTTCCTCTCTTTTCACTATACGATAGATCCGAATCCGGTACACACTTGAATGCATTAATGCATTTTGTATTAATCCTTTTTGCTAAATTTTACACACAAAAGAGACCACTTCACGCATCGCGCGCTCGTCCCTCGTCCTCGCACTGTCTTTTGTTTTATCCTTTTTCTATATGTATATATACGCTACTGTATATTAACTTACTGTTTCCTCCGTTTTCCTTCTTCTCCTACGCATTATGTGTATATATAATAGATTGACTTCAACCACCACACGTTGTTCGATAATTTGTTGTTTTCTTTTTTCGTTCTTGTATTTAAAAAATTGTTTTTAAGGCCATTCCTGTTCTGAATTGCTGAGATGACAAGGTTTAGTAGTAGTCTAACCTGGAGCTGGTTGATGTGGGGTGTGTGTGTGTGGGTTCTGTGGTTGGTTAAGTTGAGGGGGGGTCGAAAAGAGCAATAGAATCGAAGGTGCCAGAACTGAGATGGAGAGTAGAAGAAATTGAAGGTAGGAAAAGATGCTCGAGAGGATCGACTAGCGGATATTAGCCGACAGACAGACGGGCGGGGCCACAATTCAGAACAGTTGTTTTTTGTTGTCGTTTTTTAATGTGTTTCGATTTATGCGATGAACATTTGTTTCGGAGGCGAAATGTGGGGTCTACACCCGAATGCTCTAAACACGAAAACCAACCAATCGAGAACACGAGAAAGGAACGTTGAGGGATTAACACAATTCGACAATTTCCCGCTCTAAAACCATGTACTGCCGTTCCGTTGTGCATTAACAACTATCGGCCCTATCCCCCCACGGTACCACGAATCCGGATGATCGTGCTTATTTAATTTTTGGTTTTCGCTTCTACTAAATTACTATCCTTCTCGATCTTTCTCTCTCTGTCTCTCTCGCTATAGCTTTTGCCCAGTTCCTCTTCCCCGTTTTCAGTCACTATTGGTCCGTCATTTCTCCACCAGACCTCACTGACGGCGTATATGTTACACATGCCACTACACGCTAATTGCTTTCTCTTAATGTTGTCGCCGAAGTGTTCGACAGAACGCTCACTAGTGTGTGTGTTTGTGTGTGTGTGTGCACATCAATCAAGTGCAAGGTACAACCGCGAAACATAAACATGGCCCTCTAGAAACATGGCCAAGCCGTTCGCCACCGGAACCGAGCCATGGCCGAATAACATCGCTAGAAAGTACAATCCTCGAACGGCGCCGCTCAGAAGGCGAGCGCCCGCCCGTCGTGATCGTCCTTTCGAATGGAGGTACTGTTTTCTTGTTTTTCTTGTATTTTGAAACCTATATTCTGCCCAACTCGACGCTCAGTCTCGGTTCCGGAACCGGAACGGCCTGACTGACAAAATAGAACAACATCCGCGGAAAGTATCATTTAACAACCCAACGACGGTGACTAATGTACAAGTATGATTCGCCCCGCTGCTTAGAGTGGTGAAAATGTTTAAAAAACAAGAAAAAATGGTTCAACAAGGACCGTATTTACAACTAGTAGAGGGTAGTAGTACCCTAACCGTCCGTCTACCACAGATGAAGGAGAAATATAAAATCAACTGTCCTACTCTAGAGAGGTGCACACACACGAGGCAACTAGTAGTGTACTAAAATAGTTGTACCAAAAAATCGGTCAGCCAGAAATACGTCGAATATATCGAGGGCAAAACGAAGCCTACTAGATCACATTCATTTTAATCGCTTTTCGCCGACGCACGTCGCACACGTCGATGCTGCGGGCGCAAAAGTGGTTTTGGGTGGTTTTTCCAGGAGTTTTTCCTACAGCCGGGCGCGCTTCGAGCTTTGACTTCCAATGTCGCGAATCAGCCTACCGTGTGTTTTGGGTGTGTGTGTGTGTGCTATAACTATGTGTGTAATCATGTGGACCGTAACTAACGTAGGCTTTCATCCATTTAACTATCACACGCTACACGCTTCACGCAAAGAACGTAAAACAGGAGCGGCCCCAATCCGGGGTTCGTAAAACGGTACGATGCTAATTATTGCTTTCTGATGTCGTTTTCTCTGCTCTAGTCCTGTCGTTTGTGCATCACCGATGGTGTGGTTCCCATTCTACGCTTGCCGCATGCATGCCAGGACGAAGGAATGTGTGGCACAGACTCTGGGAACGAACTCAAAAAAGGGGTGGCTTGAAATTATTGAAAAAACGATAAAACGTGACTCTACTTCCGGTGATCGTGCTGCGCACTAATTGCGCCAAAAAGTGGTTTGCGCATTCGTTTCCGTACGACTTTTGTGTGGTGGTTGTTACTTCCGGTTTTTTGCTGGTGGTGCGCTGGCGTGCCATTGTGACCGAGTTAGGGTTTCAACAATCGTGCTTTCTCTAGGATGGTGCCAAAAAGGGGTGGGGAACAGAGAGAGAGAGAGCGAGACAGAGATAGAGAGGAACAAGGACAGAGAGGCGGTGGGGCTCGACAAAACGATGCCGAGGTCGCAAACTTAAGCCATACAGGTGTGTGGTCGTGTCTTTTCGTTTCCTACTACTCAACTTCGTGATCCTGACTCTGAACGAACGTTTCCACTAGAATCGTAGTAATCCGTGCGTGTGTTTTTGTGAGTGTATCAGAGAGAAATAGAGAGAGAGAGAGAGAGACGGAAAGTGGTTGGGTGTGCGCGTGAGTGCTCTCGTGCCGTGCGGTCTAAGAAATGGTGCGTAAAAACTAATCCGGGCTCCTTGGACGATAAATACCAAACGTGACACAGGTATCAGGGGCTACACTGTCCCTGCCTTCGAGCTATTGCTTTTGAGATTTCTCGATTCGATGTAGCATTTGCATGCGGTTCGTGTGCGGTTTCAACTCATGTTGGGTCGTTCGTGCCTGTGTGTGCATTGAGCTTTGTTTAATCTGCTTCCGGTTCCGGCTATTTAAGCTTACGGCACACACCGCATGGGTCTTTGCTTTACACATATTTAAGTTAAGCCTGCAGCCGACAACTCCGACAACGTGTTTGTCCTAGAAATTTACTATATCAAATCTGTGTTACGTGTACGAACAAAACAAGTGAGCTGTCTTATTATCCTTCCATTACAATGCGTTACGTTTCCACGTTTCGGCTATTACGTGTTACTGTTACGGGTAAAACTGGCAAAAAACACGCGTAAACGTTATCACCATCATACCATTCTTCGCAGGCGGACCGCCATCACCGGGAATCTGTGTTACAGTGTTGCCCTTTCCGGCTAGGTTTAGTGTGTGTTTTGCGCGTTTTCTTGTTTTTATTTGTTTACTTTTAGGAGTAGTTCAAAAGATTGATAACATTGTAACGGTCTGCTTTCGTTTGTCTGGTTGTGTGGTTACGGTTACGTTGCTGCTGCTGCCGCAAAAGGGGGGAATTTGAACGAGAACGTTTTTCCTCGTCGTTATTTTCTGAGCTCTATGCCACCAACGGTGTGTCTGTGTATGTTGTGTGTGTAGCTGAAGTAGATAGTGGTAAAGGTTAAAATTCGGCCAGTTCTGTCTGATGAATGAAACATTATTTGTGTGTGTGTTTGGTTTTCCTTGTTCGCTTTCTTAGTCCGCTGCTGGGTTTGGTTGCTTGCGTTTAGTAAAATGTAGTCCGAAAACTGTACAAAATTACAACGGTAAAACAGTTTTGCTGGCACACGAAGGCGCTGCTAGATTTTTTTTTGTTTCTGGTTTTGCACACATACATACACACTATTGCTAGCAAATTTTTGTTTCTTGAACGCGCTTCTTGTGATGCCGGCCGCGGTTTTGGTGCGCCTACTGTCCGCCTTCCGAGTCCTGCTGCTTTTGTCTATGTTTTCCATTACACTCGATTGTACTACATAATTTATATCTAAATATGTATATATATATATTTAGTTGTATATATATATTTTTTTCACCGTATGCATAGTATAGTTGCTATTACTTATTCTTTCCACAGCTGGTCTAGCTCGCTGGCGGTCCGGTATTATTCGCTGTTCCTCGTCAACGGATCTTCCTATGCGTCATCGGTTCTCGGAAACGTAAGGTTTATGGTAGTAGTCAAAGTTGATGCATTTATTCTCACAGTATGTTAGCAAATTAGCGATTAAGTTACAAGTCGATTTGGATAATTCTTTGTTTCGCAAAACAGTGCGACTAAACACATACGTCACATAAGGAATGGAATGGATCGTATAGCAGAACAAAAAAAAAACGACACACACGGCAAACACTAACAAACTACATTACGATTAGAAATAAATTAACCCCTTGGAAACGAACAAAAAAAAACTGGTGTAAGAATAAATAATAGAGTTGATAATTTCTTCGCTGATACAAAATAGATATCTTTGGTTAATCTTGCTTTCTCTTCTTTTTGTTTGCCCCAAACGTTGTGTGCGAATAAAACCATCAAAAGGCGATCTAAGGTTAATGGTTAAAGGGCTAAAACTGGACTGAACGCCCATCGTCGGGGGACATAGGCTCAACTGAATTTTCTGATTTTTCTCGCTGGCCTCGCTCTCTGCCAAAGGATATAGCAGGAAGCATCTCCAGTTCCGCTCGACCACACCGCCGCCGACGGGTCGGGTGTGGTCAGCGTGGTCACTGTGTGTCTTGCGGTCTTTTACGTGTATGTACGATTGTTTGAGTGCACGATTTGAAAAGTGTGTGGTTTGATTGTCAGAATCGTTCCCGTGTTTTTTTTCCTTCCCTTCAATGGCTGACGGAGCGGCAGCCTTCACGGATATTCTCGCTCGGGAGTTGCCTGTCCCGGTTCCTGTAGTTGTACACCGACACCACTTCCTTTGGTAGTTTCGTTCCTGCAAGATTAATCCGTCTATCAGAAGAACAGCCCGGTTTCGATCGCGCCATCGCAATCGCGACAATATAACCCATCAACCTTCGAAAAAAAAAATCAATGGAACTTCAAAGAGATTCGGAAACGAAACCGGTGAATTTCACGAACGAAAAATGACGCCACTTTTGGTATTTCCCGCGCGGAAGCGGTTAGTTCCGCTGCCCGTCGAGCCGATTTGCTCGAACTTTCATTCGTTTGCGCTTTTGTTTGTTTTTTGTTTGTTTGTTTGGTTAATAAGACTTTTGCTAGAACATATTTCATTTACTTTCACTTTTAATATAAAGGTTTTCTTTTCGCTCCCTTTTCCTCAACTCGACCAATACCGATTCGTTTTCCAGCAACGCAATTTACTATTCTAAAAGTTTTGCTTAACACAGCGCGTGGTGTGCAGCTTCATGTAGAATTTTTGTTTCCATTTAGCTTCCCCTTCGTCGTTTAGTTGTTTACTAACCCCACACTCTGGCATTCAATGTGTTCTGTTCAGTTTGTTTTTTTTGTTTTCTTGTTACATTATATTACTTTTACTTCACTATATTAATCGTTCTAATAAGAATCTGCATTTGCTTCCACCTAAGGTTCTCTCGTCCATATATGATCGGGCACGAAATTGATATGTGTGAATTGTTTTAGCTTTGTTTTTGTTTTGTATCGTTTAGCAGTTTTATCATACACCATCATCACTCACCTCTATTAATTAAACCGTATGTGTGTGCTTGCGTTTAGGGCTGCACTCTAAGCCCTCCCCTAATGCCCTCTGTTACCATCTGGTTCCATTTCCTGCTTTACTGTTGTTTTCTTATCTGTGTTTTTTCGTTTCGCTAACCGGTCGCTTCGTTCTGTTGCGCGTTCTTGTGATGGTTGGTTATCAATTTTAACAGTTTGTCTTTCTTTGCGATTAATGTTTGCTTTAAACATATTTCCCCGTTACTATGGTTCCGTTCTCGTTGCACGATCGCTTCTTAAGAGAGCAACCACCGACTCACAATTTATCAATATATAAGAACATGTTGATGCAATACAGCGACGAGCACGGTATAGGTTATTAGGACAGCCAACCAACGCTCACAAACATACAAACACTCACACTCACACTCGACAACGACTACACGCGGGTCCCAGGCGAGCCTGGGTGATGATGAGGGCTGCGCATTCCGGAGCACTCGGAACATTCTGCGAACTCCGGTTTGCGTTTACCCGTTTGCATTTTGGTTTCCATACTTTCCATTAAACTGTTAGTTACCCATAATCGCTAGCTTATATAGTTAAACAGAGAGATAGACAGAGAGAGAGAGAGAGAGAGAGAGAAAAAGAGAAACATAGAGAAGGACATAGAGAACCGAAACAAACATATGCCAACTCGGGAAGGGCTCCTCTCTGTAAAGTAAACAACGGCAGCTACTGGCAAGAACTAAAGCTAGAAAAGGCATTAAATGGTTCGTAACTCGTTAAACAGTGTACCCAGAAGGCTCCCAAAAGCTGTGTAGGAAACGGAAAGCAATTTGTTGAAGTCATGCTTAAAGGCTTTGGGGCGGACCCCATTGTCAACCCCTGGCTGACACGTGGCTCTTGGCCGAAACAAAACGCGGGTTGCCCAAACAGAAACAGAACCAGAACGGGAACTATAGAGCAATCTAATGCCGCAAATAACAATTCTGTGTTTCTAGAGAGTAGTCAAACATTCATTGCAAGATCAGCTTTCATTCTGCTAACAGACTATATATATATATTTATATATATATCTATAATATGTATTAATGTATGTGTATTCTTAATGACGAGCATGTGTATATATCAATGTACTTATGCTCTCTTTCTCTAATCGACCCCTTATACGTGGATGCTCCTCGTCTCCTCGTCTGCCATCTGATCGGCAGCGTGATGATGCAAAACGTTAAAAACTGAGCCATAAATCGCCACAAGCTTCGCCATCTGCCTAAGCTCTTTTCAGATGCACAAACCGAGACGGACCATCTATATAAGGTGAAGTGTTTCCGGGTAATCCGGCTCAATGAATCGGCTGAACCGTTACTATCTCCTGCCACTACCTTGTATTGTATTTAGTTAGTTCAAGTAAAAAGCTGATATGTATATTTTTCATTAGTTCCCATGTTGTTGGCCCATGTTGCAAGAAAAAATAGACCCCCGGCGAAGGAGATGATGGGCGTTGTTCGAATGCGAATGGGGCCGTGACCCGTCCGTGTGATTCACTACTATTCTGCATTCCAACATCGCCCAATCTTCATCGCCGAAAGCTGCTGCTTTTAACTCGGCGGTAGGGTTGTCCGCTGCCGGACTTTTCTGTTCGTCTTTGCGTTTCCTTTTCCTTCACCTTGATCCTTGCCGCCACGTGACGCGTGCGGCGCATGTCAGTGCGTCCGTGGCAGGCAGGAGGCCACGAACCGCTACGGCGATTGTCGGCTTGTTTGATAGACCTAGCCCGAGGATTAACTACACACATTGAATTGGACGGAATGATTATACTTCTTTCTGATCCTTGCCGCTACCCAGGCCCCGATCGATCGCTGTCGTCGTCGGGGATCTTTTCTGGTTCATTCGATCGGTTTGCTTCCCTCGCTTGCCTCGCTGCAGCCCAGTTCTTAACCTTGTTCGCATGCTCGCCACACACACACGCGCGTATCTCAATGGTTTCGTTAATCTTCCTCGTTTTAGGTAATTGAATTTACTTACGTGGTTAATGCTTACGCGTATTTAGGTATTTAATGTATTTAAAGGACAATCATCATAATAATATTACCAAAAAAACATCCAAGTTTCTCTACTTATTGCTATTGTTTTTCTTGTCCTTCCTCCTTTCCTGTCCGCGCTTTGGGTTTTGGCTTCCGTCGCATTCCGAGCGTTCGATTTCCAGCTTCCGGTGTCGCGCCTGGCGGCCCTTTTTCTCGTCTGCCTCGATTCCGCCGCTTCGGTTCACCCGACACGCGGCCAGTTAGTGTGATCAGCTTGAGTTTAAAGCGATCAACGTTTTCGACAATTTTTCGGTCCACGGGAGGATTGGTAAAGAAGAAGAACCTCAGCAGAGCCTCGCGAGCCTCGTTTTCTTTGGTATGTTCGTAAAGCGTGCGGTTGATGTTCAAGCGTGTGTCCGGTACACGAAGACGTGCTCAATTTCGAACGTTCTTTGGCTTCCCTATGTAAGAAGGTAACTGCTGTTTGGCAACCAGTTTCGGGAACGAACTGCGCTGCGAACAAGCTTACGGTTGTTTGGTTCAGCATCTGCTGAACGAAATTCTTCATCGGGCTGTGCGAGTGGAGCAGGGCGTCTCAGAATCGAAACTGCGACCGAAACGACGGACGATACCGGAGCCGGAAACGAAGCGCTTTTGGACGCAATACACTAAACGTATCCCCTGTCGTGTCATACAGCACGTTTTCGTTTTTGCTTTTGTCTACAAAACATTCGCTACAAAACCTTTGCGGCCTACCGATCTTTTCCATCCGCTCGACCGTAAGCGTAAGAAGAAATATCGTTAAAAATCCATCAATTGGGCTAGTGGGCCAATCACTCTGTACACTGCGCGCGCGCAAAGTGTCGTAGAAAACGGTGAAAGCAAGGCATTTGGAAATTCACAACAAAACTAACAGGTCACGGTCTAAAGACGAATCGTTCAACAAAACGAATCCAACCGATGGGGGGTTGAACTGACTCTTAACCGATGCTCTAAGCTGCTAGTCGATCGGCGCATCACGATCCTCTTTCGTATCGCTCCGCTATAAAATGTGATCCTTTCGAAGTAATCCTCGTTCTGTGCTAATTTTTCGTTCCAACATTTTAGTTTCGATTAGAATCACTGACGTCACATTTCTTATCGTACCGCCTTGTGTTCTTTTTTGTTCTCTCTCTTATCAGCTAATAGATTCGTCGCCCACTTCTTATATATCGATTCAAAATCTTGATATGCATGGATATTTTCATTTACAATTTCTTTCGTTTTGTTTCCTTGCTTTCCCGCTGCTTTGTGGATCGCTTTCCGCCAAGAGTTTCATATTGCTCACATAGTGTTAGTTTACATTAGGGGTTTGCCTGGTCGCTACTTTTGCCGTAAAGATGTGTGTCTGTGTTTTGGGTTTTCGGCGTAGGCAATTGGGATACGGAGAATTTCCCTCAGCAGAAGGTCTTTGCAGCGGTGGCGGTTTGTTGCGTGCGACGATGAAACCCTAATCACATTGTCTTCTTCATTGTTTTTAGCTTCTGTTTCGTTTATCTCTTCCCACCTTCATCTCTATTGACATCGGTTTTGGTTATCATGTTCGATCGACTGTTCTTGCCTCGTCACCGATAATTGCTCGTTACGATCTTTTTCGTTTGTTTGTTAATTCATAGTTTGCACTGTGCTGCCAACGATGATGCTCCTGCAACGAGCGCTGCGCGCTGCAGCTTGCGTGACGTGCCTAACATTATGTAAAACAATTCAATAAAAAGTAAATCGATGAAGATGAAGTTCAGCAGCAGAACGCCTTTGGTGTGTAAACGAGAAATTGGAAACTAGAGTCAGGCGCCGGTCGGCAGTCGAGTGCCACCGTCGACTGCCTGGCGACCGCCTTTTAGGGCACATTTTGGTAAAAAGTGATCAACTAGTTGGCGCTGGCGTCAGCAGCATACTAATTCCTGCACGCGACGCCGACGTCAGCTTCGCCTTGCCTTGCTTGCCTCACAGCAGTAGAGCAGAAGGTAGGTAGAAGTCTTCATCTTGTATAATGCCTTTGCTGCTCCCTCCCCACGTGACAGCTGGCGGCACTCAATATAATCCCTTCACATTCCTCGGTAGTACGGTAAGTAGTGTAAGTAGTAGTAGTAGTAGCAGTTGTTGCTGTAGTAGTAGCTCTAATCGATACATTACATTCCTAACACCTAAAAAGCCCCGCTCTTCTAGCCCGCCCGCACGACGTTAGGGTTTGAAATTTTGGGTCTTTTCGGTCGCTTATCACAGGACAATCGACAATCGGATTGGCAGCCGCAGTGGGCACCGACATCCGATCCGACAGTTTCCTCGCTTTCCACATTATGCTCGCTCGATTTTATGCTCGCGGGTGTGCTACGGCAAAGGTGAACAGTCCCGCATTCTGGCCGCAAGCCGCGGCCATGCTGGCGGCTTCGCTGACACGATGGTGTCCCAGATAGGAGGGTACCGTTCGCCGTCCAACACCCCCATTGATGGTCGCCGCCGTCGAGCAAGTGTTGCTGGTGTTGTTGCTAAAGTTGCTACCGGTTTGGTGGACATGATGATGATGATGATGCTGATGATGATTATGATTCGCCGCCACGGACTGAAAGTGCTGCTGTTGCTGCTGCTGCTGCTGGTGCGGTCAGGTTGTGGCCATTATGTACGAGCTGAGATCGTTCCGTTCACTCTTCTTCCCCAAATGATGTTCCATTCTTGGCTCCATACCCGCCCCCCTGCGATGCGAGAAGAACGAGGAAACAAACATCATTGTTAGTGGTCAGCTGTGGTGGAAATGCGCGATTAAGCTGTGTCGTCGACAGAGAGGCTGTGTTTCGGTTGGGTTTCCGGTTTCAAGCGCTTCACGAAGACACTTCCGGCAAGTCGTTTCTCTGTAGCTGTCAACTCATCGTGTTCAGCTACACGGTACCTCCACACGCCAACGTAGGCTACGCAAAATAAGAGGATTCAATCAGAGGTGGCTCGTTCAAGAACCTCGTCGAGACAAGTCTATTTCATTTGCCTTCGTTTACGCGACGCGTTTCGGACACTCACTGCGCCACAATAATCGGGGAAGGATGCTTGGGTCGCTTGGGTTAGCAGTGTCGGGGTTTCGCAGGTTACGTTTGTGTGGGTTTTTAATTGCTGTTATTACTGTTAATATATTTATTTTGTTCGTTGCTTGTGCAGGTTACGGGTGCTCTGGGTTGGTGGCAGTAAGAAGTTTAAATTTGGGGCTACTTCAAATTTCCTGTGTGTGTGTGTCGTGCATTGTGTGTGTGTGCTTGTGTGTTCGAGTTTTACATCAATCCAAAACGGGAACGAAAAATGAAACCATTCATTCAAATCACAATTTTGTGCATTAAAAATTCAACACACGGTGGTGAGATTGGTGGTGGTGAGAAAGTGAAGGAAAACGAACCGGTTGCAACCGGTCCATGCACAGTCGTGGTGTGTGGTGGTGAAATTTAAATTGTGACCGTCGGAAGAGTTGCAAAGGTAGTACTATTTCTTTTTTTGGTGGGTGGCTTCTTATGCTATGCTTGTGTCGGGGAGGTGTAGGCTGGGTGGGGGACGGGGTAGGTAGATCCGATTGTTCGATGAACGCGGCAATCTTTGAATCGGTTGCAGTGAGTGCAATAGTTGACAGTGGCTACTACGAGCTTGGCGGTTCATCGAACGACCGGACGGTTTTAGGTGGGGTTAGGGCGGAAGGTGTTCTCGTTTGGGTGGTTGAGGGGAGGGTTGGGTCAACATACTTCTCTCTGCTGCGCGTGGTTCTGTGCGTAGAACTGGTGCGACGGTACGTCGGCCGCCATCTTGGACTTGGCAAACTCGATGCGCATCGCGCCGCGATCGGACGAGAGCAGAAACTTGCCCTGCAGGGCGGCCATGGCGGCCGCCGCACTGACCACGTCTTTGAACTCTACGAACGCAACCGGCACGGAGCCGTTCGCGAGTGCGTGATGGTGGTGCTGATGATGTTGGTGTTGCTGCGGATGCTGGTGGTGGTTGTTGTTGTTGGCGGCGCCGGCAGAAGTGATAGAACAGGTGGTGGTAGAAGTGAGTGCAGCAGGACCATTGGTGGTGGACAGGTTGTGATGGTTGGTGGTGGTGGTGTTGGTGGTCGTGCAATGGCGATAGACACCGTTGATGCCGTTGATGCCGTTGCTGTTGTTGTTGTTGTGGTTGATGCCATTAGCGTTGTTGAGAGCGCCACCACCAATACCAACGCCTGCGGCGGCAGCGGCAGCAGCAGCAGCGGCGGCGGCGGCAGCAGCCACGGCACTAGTAGTAGCAGCCTTAGTGTGCAAACGGAGGCGACAGAAGCCAGGCAGACTGTGGGAGTGCAGTTTTTTGGTTGGTTGTGGCCATTGATTTCGATTTTGGACGAGGACGAGGAAAGTACCGGGCGGTCGCGGGCGATGACAGGAGGTGGGATGGCCACGGGAAGTGGTTTGGGGCGGAATTTTCCGAACGATAAACAGTTGTGCACACATCGTAATAAGAACGAGGTAATCGAGGAACAGGATGTCAGTGTTAGAGAAACAGTGCAGAATTAGCTTGGTTTGGTTTGAGAACATTATAAAAACATTCATTCAGTAAAACGGTGGGGAACAACTACTACTAGTGGGCGGGTGGGGTGGTGGAGGCGGGGGCCCGAGTCTGTGGAGGGTGTCACTTGGAATGGAGCGCGCTTAGAACAGAAAATCGTGGTTTCTAGGATAAACGAAAAGAGAGAGAGAGAGTAAATGGCCAAAATGAAAACGCAACACAAACAACCATCAACAACATGATCGGGTGGTGAGCGGGACAGAGCGTAAAAGAAAAGAAAGGAACAAAGTAGTAAAGATGAATTGCATTCCGAATCAAACGAAACAATACGGAGCGAATCGACGGAGAAGAACGGGAGCCCTCCGCCGAAGGGGCGCCCCCAAAGGATATCGGGCGTGGGGGCTAACTAGTGAGCGGGCAGGGAACTGTCATGGGCCGCACCCCCGTCAGACTGGAAGTCCCTCAGTGCGTGTTGCTGGTGAGTGAGTGGCTGATAGTAGTGGCAGTGGTGAGATAGTAACATGGGATGCAGAGTAAGTTCGAATCGTAACGGGTGCAGTTGACTGTAGTAAACGGTTTCGGTTACTTGTTAGGGTGTTACGGGCAGCTACGGTTCTACAAGTAGTGGATTGGATTAGGCAGTATTCTTTTTTCTTTTAATTTTAGGCTTGAGTTTTAATGGATTTATTTAGGAATTTTTTACCCTGGGAAGCGAGGATAGAGTCGTATAGAAACACATCCGTGCGGACAGACTTTTAAGAGGGCGGACTGGGTGGTCCACTTTGAGGGCATTCTGGGACTGGTTGGGTTGATGTTTCGCACCTCGACAAGAATGTGTCTTGTGCATCAGGCGCAGTTCCGAGCAGAGTATTCGAAGTGACCCAATGGCGACGGGTTTGGGGCCATCCCCATCGTAACGACATTGATAAGTGTCAAGCACAGAGCAGAACGGGTCATACACAGCAATAGGAACCAAAAAGAGAGTTACAAACAGAAGCGTATTGAAGCCATAGGAGCAGTTTGGGAAAAAGTACCGGAAGGAACCGGAGCTTTGGCGGAACAGTGAGCTCTGGACCCTCCGGATGGAGAGCAGGCAAGTAATGAGCAGAGAGGGAGCTTGAGAGAGATAGAAAGAGAGAGGGAGAGAGAGCTGGGGGTGGGTTGGGGGCGAGAGAGTGACAGCGGGGAGAAGGCGGGTAGTTACGGCAAAACTGAAAGGCGAACGGAACTCACCTAGCGAAAATTTCTTTCAGCTCGTGCTCGGACACAAACTGGCCCAGATTGGCTACGAACAGGGTCGAGCAGGGAGCATTGGCAGCGAGCGGCGGGTTCGGGGGCTGATTGCCGCCGGCAGTGCTGCCAACCGGACTAGCCAGGGCCGGACTCGGTAAAAAATGGTTCGCTGGCAGACCGGCCGACACATGCATCGATGCTGGATGTATTGCTGACGGATGCGGCATTTGTATTTGCTGCTAGAAAAATAGTAAAAACAGAGATAGAGAGAGAGAGAGAGAGAGATTCATTGACAGCGCGCAGAGGGAACAGGTAAGGCGGAGAGAGGGAAAAAGAGAGAAGGTGATCCTGAACGGTGATCGCGGTGAGGAGTAGTTTGATCAACAGGCCACGATGGATATGAATTGGATAATTTTTGGGGTATGAAGAAGACCCAACTCTTCTAGGCTCTTGGGCAATTTCTTTCTTGAGGCACTATGTGTTGCTGCCGAATGCAGGGATTTCCGTTAAGCGAACAAATACTGATCATTTGTCATGAAGATTTGATTCTTCGGGCATGCAACGCCTAACTAGAAGACGAAGCTTTTTGGACCCAAGCACTGGGAAAAAATATTGTTTAAATGACTTTTGTTGAACTTGCATTAGTAGTCAATGAACGTAATCCGCATTCAATCCAATTTTAATTCAATGTACTTGCTCGTCGAAGGCCTCCTTGGGGCCAAACGACGTGTCCAGGCCGCGTTGCGTTCGTAATGAGATTCAAAAATGCAAATACTTCCAAATGGCATCGTAAAATGTGCTATCTTCTTTGTCAAACAAAACATTTTCCAGATTCCGCCATTATGGTTCCGATGATGGTAGCTTCCTTTACGTGAGTGGTTCGCGCGAGCCCTTGAAACGTGAGCACTGCAGTTTGTTGGGCCGATAATGGAGTATAGAGAAGCATGACGATAAGAGCCCCGGGTGAACACTGCCGAGATCTTTACTGCTCTTTACGAAATCGCTGGAGGCCCAACTCAGCACTTTCAGCTTCTTCAGGAGTTCTCTTCGGTATTAGCTTCCGAGCAATTTTTAGACTTTCGTCAAACCTTAACAACATATGTATGCTCTTTTAGATGCTCATCCAAATGGCTTTCGTTAGCAGAGCAGCAGCAAAGATGTCTCTTCCGAGTGTTTTTTCGACAAATGAGCCGGAACGTCCCGTGAAAACTCTATCCCGAAAGCAGGCAAACAAATGGTCACGGGGTCACGCCCTCCGAAACTAACCAAGTGGTGAAGTTTTTAATTAAAACTTCATTATTATGCAAATGAGCAGAATTTACGCCCCATTGCAGTGGTCTCCACCTCCACCGGGAGTACTGGGAGTTCCGATTTTTTGCGGACCAGTACGCAGCTCAGTGGCCGAAGAGAAGAAACGAAAGTTTGACAGTGTGTGTCGAAGTCCGGTCGGGCCGGTATCATCAGCCACCCCGAACGAAGATGAAGAAGAACCGAAACAAAAAAAACGCTGGTGGTGGTTAGTGGTTTATGCTGTCATTTCGTTCCCCGTTTTTGTCCCGTCGCCCCGAACCACTTCCGGATGGGGTTCGGATGGGTTTCATTTAGTTTTAGGAAATTTAATTTACCATTCTCCCGCCGCTAAGCCCGCTTCTTATCGGAACACCGTGATCCGTCGGTTTTAATGGCCCGGGGGACCGTCGGGCATAAGTCGGAAAAGTCGGCTCGGAGTACCGGAGTAAAAAACGAAGCAAAGCAGATTCAATCCGGCTGCTTTCGACGGTCATCTCGTTCGACAAGCTGCTTAGTAAACAACAAACGAATCATAAAATCTGTCATCGGATCGGTCGGCCCGGGTAATGCGCCGGATTAAGGACCCGGCGAAGTTGGTCGTTTGGGTCCCGAAAGCCGAGGCCGATCGGCCGGCGGAAACTTTTTCGGCCACCCGACCCACCGAATAAGGGGAAAAGGTGGCCCCCCCGCCGGCCCCGGGTTGACCTCTTGGCGATGGGGTCTTAAAAGTTGGTGCCTTTCGCAACTTCAGCAGGCCGGAGTGATCCGGTCTCTCCGATCCGGCCGAGGATGGGAAAATTAATTGCAGGGCAATCATTTTCCGATGGGCCGCCACTGGCCGCCTTAAGGTGACACAATCTGGCATAATCTAACTAGGCTGACGGGTGACACCTTCGGGCGGGGCGTTCAAATATTCAGCACCTGCACACCGGACACCGGATTCCGGGGGCTTTCAGCGTCACGCAAAGTGAGGTTTGTGTTTCGCTCGCCCCACCAGCGGAGCTGGAGTTTAGAAAATGCACGTCAGCGCTGCCGGCCTAGGGTTTAACTTCATTAAAAAATGAGCCCCGCACGGAGCTGCTGCACTGTGCGGATGCGCCAAGGAGAAGCCGGTGCCCGGGGACCACGGCGCATAAAATATTGAACGCCAGAGCCGGCTGGAGTTCCTTGCTGGAAATTTCTTTTCATTAGAAATTTAAAATTAATTCTCTTTTCATCAGCCAGCCAGCGCCATAATCTGGGCCGACGGGACAGGCGGCACTGGGTGCTTTTATTGAAACTATATCCACCTGGCCATGGCCGGGGCCACGGGGCGGGCGGCTTTGGTAGCTGCTCCGGGGCAAAGAATTTAATTTTCGTGAAAGTTTTCCAAGCAACCCGCTGAAGCCCGCAACGATTCGGCCAGCAAATATGCGGCCATGCGGGTTGCGCACAGGTACGCGGGTTCTGCGGCCTTTCTGGGGCTTCATCAACTTTTCCGCTAACCGGAAATGCTCCGATTCACCGAGAGACTGAGAGAGAGAGAGTTCAGAGTTGCGTCCATCCGAAACGCACACAAAACAAGTGTTCCTTCGAGTTCGGGCACCCGTTTAATTTTCCGGCGATCGCGCGGAAACGGCAATCGGCTAAGCGCCGTCTTTGGCCGTGGCGGAGTCGGAGAAAGTGCGACTGCAATCGCGAAACGAAAGGAACAAAAACCCCGGCCGGACAAAACGGAACGAAGCGAACCGACATTTTTATGCCATTTCCGTTTTGTTGCGCGAATGATGGTCAAACGGCTTGTGGCCGGAGTTGGCGGGGGACGCCTTGTTTGCTCCCTCCCGGGGCTCGCGGAACTCAACAGGTGAAGTTGTGGAAAAAGCGGTCCGAAGATTGTCGGTGCCGTTCTAAGGATGCCTTCGGAGCGAATCATCTCGGGCGGAAGGTTCAGCACGTGGCAAACAACAAGCGAAGAGCGAAATGGGGCGGGCAGCAGTGGCATCAGCGGTGGACGCGAGTTGTTAAAGCTGTACAAGGAAATGGGAACTAAGAAAAGCCATCAAATATTACAACAAAGGTTGGAGGTTTTTGAGGAATCAGTGTGCAGAAAATTAGGGAAGCGTTTGGGCAACAAAATGTTGGTGCTTCCTCAGTTTGGGATATCAAATCAATCACAAAAAAGTATTATTTGAGCTACTGAGCAGTTTTAGTAACTTATTTGCATTGAACAGTCCACTGAAGGTGTCCACGCGATTTTAATTGGATATTCACGGGTCATTTCTTGTAATTTTTGGTAATGCTGATGGTAAACATATTGGAGCATCTAAGGAAAAACGCGTGTATTCAGTTCAAAAGGAAAGATTTATTTACACCCATGGCCTGGGAAGTGACAGTCATCGTAGGCAGATGACAGTCGTCATTCCTAAAAAACTTTATTGCCTAAAGTAACCAGACCAAAAAGCAATTGTGCTTTAGAGCTAAAATTTACAAACTGTCCGTTACGTTAATCAGAGCACAAGATTCAGTTGGAAAATAGCGGAGGCTTCGCCCGAAGATCACTTTCACTAATTCGCTGAGTCGACAATCGGAAAGGACCTTACGACCCAAGTAAGTAACTGAAACGTTGCTACCAGATTCGCACAGTTTAGTCAACAATAAACCCGATAAAGCCAATTATAACTAAACTTGTGATAGTAAACCGAAACAATAAACCGGCTTCAGTCGAGCTTTGATGATGGAACCATCAAAAGCCGGCAAGCATCTCATTCGGCAGCATCTCGGCAACGTTACAACATTATGTTGCGTCATTATTTCGTAGCCCCGAGGCATTTGGTTTTGCTTGGAAGACATTTTTAAAGGATCTTCAGACGGATGGACTAGGAGCTCTTCAGTTCTGTGGGCCCGCTTATTTTTCTCCCCAGCTCGACCCAGCTCGGAATGTGAAGCTTCAAGGTGTTCAATCCCTAAACAGTGCCCACTGTGGTGTGGAGTTTAGGCGCGGATCTAGTGATGCTAATGGTGCAGAACTGTACTAGCGGCGTGACAGGGGCGCAGTCCACACCAAGCGAAGCGGCACGCGCGACTAAGCTAGTGGCCGGGGTCACTACTAAACACGCGGGCGAGATGACTGCCAATATTTGTGTTCAACTCTAAACGACCGCCCCACGTGAGTACCGACCGAAGAGGTTGCGGGTGCACTGGTGGTGGAGGATTGATGGGCGGATGATAGGCGAAGGTCGAAGGGCGCCACTCGGTACTTACTTGGTGCATGGTGGGCTGCTGCTGCTGCTGCTGCTGTTCGAGGACTTTGTCCGTATTTAGTCAGAGGTAGGACCGGACCGGCACCTGCGGGTGCAGGGCCGGATGCACGAGGGTCGCATGCTGCAGTGCGGCGGCACTCGGCAGCTCAGCGGCCGCCGCCGAGAACGCTAACGGGTGGTGCCACAGTTCCGGGGCACCCGGAAAAAACGGAGTACCTAAGTCTGGCAAGAAGAGGAAAGTTAGCAACGGCGTTGTTGGCGCTTTTACTGCTGGGTCGGAGGGGGGGGTAACGTTTGGGACTGGAGGTTGAGAAGTTGAGACGGTTCAGGGCCAAGTGACCGAATTCTAACGAAACGGGAAAAATGGCCACTCGATCCACGCGATCGGATGGCTAGAATTGACGAGTTCCCTTGCACGCATCTCGTACGTATGTCCCTCTGAGTCTGAGTGTGTCTGTGTGTGAGTGTGGATTTGTTTCCGGGTGGGGTGGCAGCGGCGGCGACGGCGGCGTGTTTTGCTGTGTGTCGGGTGGGATATACGTGCGAGCGCGGGTGGGTTTCGGGTGCGTGGGCGGCACACGCGGCCGGTGCATGAGAGGGTGGAACACGTGCGCAGCTGCAGCACGCCCGCGGCGCCGCTCCCGCCGGGGTGGTACAGGTGTGCGGCTCTGCACGATGCACGATGGCTGTGTGACTTTGCATGTTTCTAACGCTAGTTTATTTCGACAGATTTACACGCGTGTCCCTGGGACAGTGGGAAGGCAACGTTCTAACCAACACAACAGAGTGGTGCCCAGTGGAACAAAATAGCTACACGGTTTCTGAGGGGAGGGCGTGTGTTGGTGCGTTCGGGTGAGGTATCATAAAACATGGTTTCTACTTTGCTCGTCGTACTGGCTGGGAGATGGCAAAAGAATCGCTACCGCAGAACGTTTGAAGCTAAACAAAACCAAACACAGGTTCGCTGAGGTCAGTGAGCCAGAGAATCAGGGAAAATCAGAATTTCGAGAAAGATTGAACGAACTTTCGGTAAAAGCTTTTTTCCATCGGATACGTTTGAAGTCATTTAAACGGAGGGTCCCACACGGCCCTCGAACGAGGCACGGAACGATGGCGATGGTTCGCGAAAAATCCAGGGGCGGGAGAAAGGAAAATACGGTACGAGAAACGAAAAACAAAAAAAAAGGTACTTACGTCCAGCAGTAAGTGGGTGCATCAATGCAGGATGTGCAGCTGTGGCCGCTGTATTAGGTTGTGGTTTTGGTTTGCTGACTTTAGTGTTACTCTTGGCGAATTCCAAGCGTATGGTTTGGGGCATATCGGGATCGAAGCGTACACCTTGCTGCAAGATTTATATTTTTTTTTGTTTGGTTCGTGTGTGTGTCGATTTCCGTTTCCGTTTTTTTACAGTTGATTTGCGATCGGTTTTGCAAATTTTCGAATCCCGTTTTGGTTTATGGTTTAACAATGCAGGGCATATCATATTGTTGCACAATGGTTTGGTGGTGGTGGTGGCGGTGGTGCGGGATAGTTCGGGTTCGGGTTTCGGGTGCAGTCGGGTCGGGTGGGATTGGTTTTGGTGCATCCATTACAAAATGCAACAACATTTGTGTCGCCATTTGTGTTTGCGCATCGATTGAATCCAGCAAAAGTCGGACGCGATCGGAAGGAAAAACGGTTTGTCGCAGAGAGAGACAGAGAGAGAGAGAGAGAGAGAGGCATAAAAAGAGAGAAATGGAAGAGAGCAGAAGAAAATAAAGGTTTATGATCCGCAATGGTTTGTTTTTCATTTCACTTTGTTTACACAGGAACGGGAAGATAGGCTATCGCTATCGCTCATTCGCGGCGTGGTTCGTCATTAATGTTCGTGTTTAGGTTTAGATTTGTAAGGATTACCAGGAAAACATAGTACCAGCGGAACGTTGACAGTAGGAGAGGGGCAAGTTAAAAACGTAACAAACAGAAAAACGAAACACACCCAGAGTTGGTTAGTCAAAAATGTTCCAAAAGCTCTTCGGTTCGGGTCAGTTGGGAAAAAAAAATGTACGAATTGCAAGCATGTTCGTGGTGACGGTCCCGAATACCAACTCGCCTTTAATGAGGTTAACTTAGTGAACTTAACATTATCGATAGATTTTCTGATCTGAGTCTGATTTCGAGCGGGAATATAAAAATTGAGCAAGTTGTTGAATAACTAGAAAGTACTGTTGCTGCTGCGGCGGCGGCTGGTTGGTGCGTAGAAGAAGAAGTGCACAAGTGAACCGCGGCCGAACGCGGAGCGATAAGGAGCGCTTCGTTGAACCAATAGAAGGACTAGTCGTAGGCTCCAGGCACAAAATGCTTGGTCGCTTGCTTGCTTGCTGGTGTGATTGTGTTGGCTTTGGGAAACATTTTACGGTTCCAACCCCCGGTCGGGGCGGTTCGGTTGGACTTAAAGAAGGGGAACAAGTCAAATGGTGAATGCAAACAGAAACGGTAAGAAAGAAAACCATATGTTGCTCACACAGCTGGCAGGTATGATAAAGAATCTGGGGATTTCTAGAACCGTCGTCGGTGACGCGGAATGGTGTTACCAGAAAGGACACACTGCTGGCGATCAAACAGGGACGAGCTTGCTGTCCGACATCGAGCAGTGTTTCGACAGATCGATTAAGACCACAGGCTAACCAAATGTGGGGGTCAGTAGTGAGCGTGTAATGGTGGGCGTGTGTGAACCAGTGTTGGTGAGTACGTGGTGTTGTGGAACGTTAGTTTGGTGAGTTCGGCATTCGGTTACGGGTAAGCGTGGCGTGGCAGTGACCGGATCGGACACTAGACTACCGACGATCTTGTGCTATCTCATTCGGTTAGTCTAGTTAGGCTATTTGAGCAATGTTCTTGGAATTCTGGTTCCCGCGCTTGTGTCCGTGTGTTGCGTGTTGCTTGTGTTTTGGGGGGAAAATTAGGACTACTAGGCTACCGCGTTAGTCCAGTGTGTGAGGCAGTGTATTTTCAGTTCCGGGCCGACAGCTTTGAAACACATCAAACCGCTTAGCTATGTGATCAACAAACAAAATTATACAAAAAAAAACAAAGTAATAGGGAACGGTGTGAGAAGGACATTCGTGGGTTAGTAGTTGAGAACGGGAACACAATCAAGGTTAGATTGCAGGTGTTTAGTTTGCGTTTTGCTTCCCGCTCCGATGGCCAAGATACGGACGAAGGGACGATAACGTTAGCCTAGCCTAGAACGGGCCACCGAGCGACGGTGTGCGATGCGATGGGTGACTCTGGGGGGCGGTTTGGGGCCACCATCGTACCTGTAGGTCCTGCTTAGCAGCCTCCGCTCCGGCTCGGGTGTTAAACGTAACGAATCCAACCGGCTGCAAAAGCAAAAGAGGGTGATGGTAAGCGTAAGCATCCTACGGCCCAGTCCGGCCACACGCCTGGTTCCTTAGTCCACGTTACTTACCGACGCCGTTTTGCCATTTTTGCTCGTAACCTTGAGCAGTGATCCTTCGTAGCCCTCGTAGGCTCTGAACAGTAGATACAGCTCCCGTGGCTTCGCGTCCATCGGCAGCCCGCTGACGAACAGTGTGCGCACCTGCACCGAGAAGATGAAAAGGAAAATCGTTAACGAACGAACGCAAAACGGCGAAGCGGCGAAGTCTATTGTTCTCGGAACGGACGGAACGCGCCGTCAATGGTGGATGAAAATTTGCAACATAACAGTGGGCATTAGCTTTCCGTTGATTATCTCGTCAGAAGTTTCATGGTTTTTGTGTTCTGCCTTCGGGTGGAAAAACGGCCACTTCGCCTGGGCCGAATGGCCGTTGGAAATGTTGAGCGGAAAATATTTCTTTTCTATCGCAGCTTTCTTTAGAATACCTCTTTTGTAGGACGAACAGTTAACACCTGCTTTAAGCTGGCCACCGGTCGACTGGAAAGCTTTCCGGAGCAACAAAGAGCAACACGTTGGGAAAACTTTGACGTGGGGAAAGAGCCGTGAACGTAAGGTAAGCGGCTAGAAGTTATGAAATGAAATTAAAAGATTTATAAGATCCGGGCTATGCTTTCTATGGTGACTAACAAAGGCAAGATTCTTAAAGATTTGTGCTTGAAACGAACCAAACATTGCGAATGCCCGCGGGCGAGAACTCAACTTCCGTCGCACAGAAGAACACTTGCCATCAGCAGCACCGTTCGTTGGCCAAAGCAAAACCCCCGCGGGCGCGCGCCAACAGAACTGAGAAGAAATGGAAACTTTCTTCCTTCGAGGCGCTTTTTGGAAGAAAATGGACGAACCCACATAGCTTCCGAAACATTTTTAAAATAACAATTTGTTCCCAGAAGCCAAGCGAAGCCTCAACAGCCGTTCTTGTTGCGTAAAACAACAACAAACAGCAAACGAGCGGGCGCCAATTGTTTTGGGTTTGGGCGGCGGCGGCGGCGGTGGCGATGGTAACAACAATAATTTCGTGGCAAGTTTCGGCCGCACGCCCCCCCAACCCGGCTTCTGGGTTCTGGAAACTCATTCCGTCGGCGATGTCCGTTGCCCGTCCGTTTCGAATTTCGTTTCGTTTGGTCCGGCGCCGGTCCTGGGCTGGGGCGAAATGGGAAATTTAATTTTTACTTCATTCCAAAAGTTCCGGCAGCCATCCTTCGGACCGAAAACAAAAAAAAAAGCGGGAAGACGTTGTTTAAATTACAGGAAGCGTGCCCGGCATCTTCGGGACGTTCACTTGTTCGTCGCGGCTTTAATGGGCTTGTCTTGTGCATTTTTTTGGGGAGCCGAACCTTGGGACACCACGCGCTCGGACATTGTCGTTGTCTTTTCAGCCCCAATAAAGATCTCTATCTGGACAAGTGTTTTCGTGCCACTTTTAAACGCTTTCTCGCGGCGACGGGCGAATGTGGCGAAGTTTGCTTTCGTTTCGTTTCGTTGATACGATGTCGAGCAAAGCTGCTTATCGTTTCCGATAAGCAGCCGGGCGGTGTCGACAAATGGACCTGAAAACAAATCTTGCCCTTGGTTTCTTGGGCTTTCGTGGCACATTCGACTTCCATTGTGGCCGAATGGAAATTATAGTATTGGTCGAGAGTGACCAATCAATATAGCCAAAAAGTTGTACTCTAGCCTATAAATAGTATAAAAAGAAGGCCAAGCACATAGTGCTACCTTCATTAAAAAGTTCCGCGAATTTATGAAAAAAATCAGTCCTTCAAGCATTTCTGAACCTCGATTCTGGGTATCTCCATTAGAGGCATCTTCGATTTTTCCATGACCTCCTGGGTACTGAAATGCGTTCCGTTCGCGTTTTTGACGGATTAATTCACCTGAAAATCAAGTATTTGGCGATGTCAACACGGTCCTTGTTTTGTATGAAACTTAAGTCTTTTGGCACCAACTTGGCTGCAACACGTCTACCATCTCTACGAAGATTAACTTGCGGATGCTGCCCAACATTTCCTTCACTTTATCAACGTTTTGTTTGGTAATCGATAAACTCACGACGTTTTCTGAAGCATTGGTACCACTCGACTGCTGCTGTTTTCTGTAAAGCGTCGTTCTGTAACGCAGCTTTCCAAACATTTTCAAGGTTTGTGCACCGTTGAAATCGTTTTGAACAAAAAAATTAATGCAAACTCATTGTTGCTCATTCAAATCCATTCTTAGAGTTCTCAAAAATCGTAACATTGACGTTGTCGTTAACTTTCGAAACGTTGAGGAAATGAAACAAAAAAAAATTGACAACCGAGTGCTAGGAGCGCCAAACAGCGATCATTGCGGGATCTTTTTGATCAAGGCGGTGCATGTCATTAAAATTTTATAAAATTCCAACGTTGAAAAATGAAATGGCAAGCCTGGTCTGTTGGAATATCATCCCATATCCCCTTTGCAACATAATATTTATGCGTTCCAAATATTCTGATGCGGACAGAAATTGCATCCGTGACGATTACATTGTGACACGATTAACACGACCCGACAACACGTTGTAAGGCACGTCAACAATGTAGCGACGGCTGCGATGACGGTTCGATTGAACCGAACCCGATTTAATATTAATAAATTGACAGTTTTTATTCCCAAACCCGAAAAGCATCCCAAGCGCAACAGGCAGACGATCCCATCTCGGCGGACGATATGCATATTTCAAGTCCAATCATCGACCCATCGACCGGTGGTTACTTTTGGTCACAAATTAGTTATTGCCTTCGTGGGCCGGTGCCAGCTCCGGAATCGCCCGGGACAGCAATACATCGCCGATCTCATCAACGCGGTGTGTTGCTCATCGTTAATGCATTGAAAGCGGTTTTTCCGGACACACCTTCCGGCCAAACTGATTCCCGATCGGGCGAATTGGCCAGACCGTGCGTGATAAAGCGTGCAGTAATTGGTCAGTCTCTTCGTGGCGATAATTTCATCCTCGCTGTTCATCCTGGTGGATGGCTCGCTGAGAAGTGGGCTCCTTCGTACCTTCGGGCACTAGGCATCGGGGCAAGGCGATGTGTTTAACTCTTCTCACCCAAAAACGCTTAAAAGACCGGGCCCCTCTCCGGGCCCGAAGGATGTTAGCCGCCGGGTTAGCGCCCTAGGGCCACCGGAGACTTTGCAAAACTTGCCCGAACGCGGGCAAGACGTGTGCCGCGCGGCCCGGCGGCGTTATCGTTTCATTTTAAACGAAATTAATTATTAACTATGTTACCGACTGAAACTTTCCCACACATCAGCACCATCATCGCCATCATCATCGGGCACCATCTAGTGGCATAGGTTCAACCCAACCCATCCTGGCGCAACGTGAGGCTTTTCCAATTAACTTCCACTGGTCACTGCTGGCCGGGCGCCATGGCGACTATGGTCAGCTAGACCTAGAGCCCAGCTAGTGCCTGGTCGCTGGGCGCAGGTCAGTGTGGGAAAATTAGAATAAAGGCAGGCAGGCAGGCACAGCTGAGTGACACCGTGAGCCACGGGGATAGGTGATTAAAATTTTAACCACAACCAGCCCGGGTCGGGACGTCCCGGGCCGGGAGTGATAAGAGGGAACCTATCCACCTGCACTACTTTCGCCGTTGGATACTTTTTAACGATAAGTAGTTTTAAGCCCATGAATAAACGAGAAGCGTATGTCGAGTGGCCCGAACGTGTGCACGTTTAGTGCGCCGATACACATGTCTTCCGGGATCCTGGCCGGGTGAGGTCGGTGTGTTAGGTATGCAAAATTCACCCCACTCCAAGAGCCCGGTTGGACCGGTCGGTAAGGGATCCGCCGAAAGCGGTGGAGTGGAGCAGTAGTCGGCAAATTAGCTGGCACCAGCTGGCCGGAGTCGCACTCAGCATAAAGCTGGGGACGGCACTGGAACGCGGCCTCTTGCGGCCGTTTTAAGGACACTCTCGGCTCGAAAGGGGACCCTCGAGCACCTTCTTGGCCGATGCCGTTCACCGTAAAGAATCGTTCATCACGGGCTCGAAAGGGACGCAGTACCTGATCCATCATCAAGGCCCAATTTAGCATTTCTTGTGTGTCCCGTAGAGCGCCAGGGGAGTGGCGCCACGTTGAGTGCTGTTTGTGTGTGTGTTAGTAAATATTTATTCCATCCCGGAACCCAGTGTGCGCCATCACGACACCGTAAATCGATGATTTATGTCCGCGCGCCCAGATGCTGCTGTGTTGAATGTTTCACCGCAGCACTGTGGCTCGATTGTGGATTATAATTTTTTCCAAGGTTTGTTTCCACTGGCTCGCAATCCGATTGGCTATGGCCTCGGCCAACATACGGAACACCCGCCTTAGCGTCCCCGAAGGGTCCACGGGGCGAAGTGCAAACTTTTAATGAGCATTCTTGAGTCGGTTATCAATCATGATCTGTGGTCGATGCCGGTTCATTCTGGGAATTGCCCTTCCGGGTTTGGACCGGTCTGCGGATGTTCCCTCGGGTTCCCGAGCGGTACGGATTATCAATCTCAATGAGCAGGCATCGAGCCTTAAAAACGGGGCCCCGATTGTCCTGTCGTGTGGGGCTACGGTTTTGAATAATGGTGTACCCCGATGAACGGGACATTGAGAGGGGCCCCTAAATGGGATTGTGACCTGTTTCATTTGATTTTGGATCATTGTCATTGATCTTCGAACCCTCGGTGTTTGCGAAAAGGGATCACGAAAGCCCACGATCGCAAGGGAGTGATGAATTTTCATTTATTAAGGGCCCCTAAATCACCGAGACCGAATAATTGCCAAACTTGGGTAATGAGCCTGTCGACCGGTCCAAATCCGACCGGAACCGGGCTCGGAACACTTTCCCAACCGAGGTCCTGTAAAACCGCGAGCACGTGATTAACTTATTGCTTCTCCCGTGACCGGGAACTCCCCGGAAGTTGGCGAGTTTTGTGTGTGCGTGTGTGTCGTCGAGTCGCGTCGCTAGGCACCGATGTCAGCCTGTGTGTGTTTGCCAATATTTGTCACACTAATTAATTTAAATTCTTGCCACGCCTTACCGTGCGTCTCGGTGGAACGCAAATGTTTAATTAAAGCGGCCGCCGCGTACCCGCTGTTCCGGGATTGTGTGCGACTTGAAGGTCTACTAGCGCCGGGAAGGACATAAGACCGGTGCTCGGTCGTGGATTTGGACCACAAGCACGATGGAATGTAAAAATGCCGGAGCCAAGAAGTTGTTTTCGGGTGAAAAAACAGAACAATGGTCTCTTCCTGGCCCCCGGTTTTTTGCGCCCCACTTAACGCAAGGACATCGCGCGGAGGGTTCCTATCAACCCCCAACGACCCCCGCACGAGAACACCGATCGTTCATTACGTCATGATAAAATAATGACAAAACATTTATTATTTCTGTAATCCGAAGTGGATCTGTGTCCTCCGTTGCCTCCCCTCGGACGGACGTTGACTTTGGACCGGGGTGATGGGCCGATTTGTGGGGTCGAAGGCCACGCCGAAGGGCACCACAATCTGGTGACGGCAACCGGGACAACTTTCTCGCTTCTCGGTTTGACAAACGCGCGGAGTGCGTATCGTTCCGGTTTTTTTTCCACCTCGCCGGGCCCGTAATCCATCGAGGCGCTCACCGGGAACATCCTGCGCGTGTCCCACACCACCGGAGCGCTGGCGTAGGCCGGCCGGCGGGCAACCATTGTCATCATCCATCTTCTGGTTACGCCGGCGAAAAGTTCTCGGAAAAATACGCCACCAGCGTGGCCCGGGGGGTCGGGCAAGCCACGGGTTTTCCTGCGCACAGCCTCCGGCAATCTGGCTCCGGCTGCTCTCGACAATCAAGTCACTCGACAGATTGGGGCACGCGGGGCAGCGCGAGCGACGCGATAAATTACGCGCATCGCTCAATTTGAATGGGAAGATAATCATTAAAATTTTAGGAGCGTGAAATTTTCATCAAACTTTTCGTGGACCGTGGACGACGGCGTCCTGGTGGCAGTGGCGGTGGAGGTGGTGCCATGTTTCTTGCGTCGTGTTTAGCGAATGGAGCTGGAACGAGCCAAATGACTTTCTTGGTCGTCGAAAGGCGGTACGCTCTCGGTGGTGGGACAAACATCGATGACTTAATTAATTTGTTCTTGTTCTTGTTCCTGGGCGCCGCGACCGCGAGGCACCGGAAATGGGGGGTGAAAAGGGCGATTTTAAAATTAATGTTTTCCCACACAATGACGACCTAGACAGCCGGTTCCGAGGGAGCCCGTTCGGCGCGACTGATTGATTGCCGTGGGCTTGATTATGGTTCTACGGCGTTCTGGGCTTGCGTGACTGCCGCTGGGGAAATACTGTACCGAGAATTTGGTTTTGGTTTTGCCAATTATTACGTCATCAGATTGTGCTGTCTGTCATTGCCACACTGGCCACGTGAAATGATTGTACACTGTACGGCATGGAATTAGGAAGCTCAAAGTAATAGCTTTTCAAAACTTGCAAGCATTGCTGTTACAAGCACCGTCTGACGTCTTCTCAACGGTTTGACGGTAGAGGACTTGCGTTAAGATAATGGACGACTGTCGATAATGAACAAAGCGAAGCATAAGTGGCGAAGCCACCGAATCGCGATGCTTAGGCTGTTGCGGGAGCTAGAATGAAGCGCGAGAGAGCTCGAGTATTGTGACACACCAGAACACAATACGCGGTTGTTAGACAAAATGGGTCTTTAAACTCCGATACGTGACAAACAATGAAGCCTAGAGAGCTTATTCGCTCCATCAATTACATGAAGACGGTCTCAAACTCAAATAGTAACGTCAACGCCAGACAATGCTTAGCATTGAACTTGGACACATTTAAATACATAATGAGACTATTGAACCTGCTTCGGAAGGCATTTCAATTATTTTTAGAGAGTCAGAAAATCGTGTCAAGCCATTAATCAGGCCAGACATTCAATTGTTGGGTTTCCTGGCTAAGTTTTCGTAAAGCGTTACTCAACATTTCAAACGTATTTTTATAAAACGGATGTAATAGTCACAACCATCATCACAATGCTGCGATGTGATTCTAATTCGAGTTCATTACACTTAAACAATCGATAAAAAAAGATTGTGATTTGCGGTCTACTATAAATCAGTCGCCATGAAGCAATCAACCCAAGGCCGATCCTTGGCGGTTTATGAGTAATGTTACAAATCTGTCCCTGTTGCCGTGCCAGCCTTTTAAAAGCCCTGCTCCAGTGCCAGTTGCACCGTTCGCGCTAAGCCATAAACATTCCAAAGTGGTTTATGTACCGAAATAAAGACATCGGAGCAACACGGAGCACTGGGCGTCTCCATCGACCACGTGTTGGTTGGTTTTGGGGCCGCGTGGTAAACAATTTTATTTTCCCTCTGATTTTCACTCCATTTCACCCTTTCGTGCAGGCCACAGCTTGTGCACGATTCTATGCTTCGCCCGACAGAGAGGCCTAAATGGACATCGGGGCACGGCCACGGCGTCTTCTCATTTTTCTCCAGCAAGGCTACCCCAGAAGACACGGCACGCGCGGTTTGTTCGATTCGCTTACAAGTGATACGGGGTATACATATTTATTCAGCAAACACGGCCACGATTAGGGTTGTGGCGGCCCACGAAGCAGCAGCATAGGCTCCTGCTGCCCCAAAATGATCCTAAGCAAATATTCTCGGCGTGGCCCTTTTTGGGAGTCGGAGAGTCGCCGAGATTCTTCGCCCCTGCCAGGGGTGGGTGAGTGTCCGGGGGTCGGGGGGAAAGTGTGTGTTTTACCGGATTCGTTCAATTTGCTCGTGTCCCTCAAAACCCTTCCGATGACAGCCATCGGAAACGCCCGACGCTCGGTTCTTGCGGGCGATGGCGAATTCAATCTGCCCTCTTCGATCGTTACAGTGCGCGGAAGGGAAAAGACCACCATCAGAAGCTCACCAACACCGCAAGACACTCACCCACGCTCCCTTGCGATGGTGCAAAATGTTGCGCCACTTACGCGTGTTTGACGATGTGTTTTCCCGGTGCCGCCGGTTGGTGGAAAAACTCAGCCTCTGCGTCGGGCGTCTAGCTTTTCGGCTTCGCGCGTTAATTGATGCAGAGATTCTCTCGGTCGGTCGTTGGAACATCGAAATTAGCATCCGCCGTCCCGAGGGTGAGGATACACACCAAAAAGCCCGCGATAGGGATTGGGGTTCGAAAGCACTTCTGGCGCTGTCACTGCAACGCGTAAAGTGCGCGCGTCAAGCGAGACGACGACGGCAGAACGGCGCTAATTACCGCTTGCGTACCGCTCAGGGGTCTCGTTTTTGAAGGCTGCACCGTTCCGGGGGTACGATCCTTATGGCCCACCTTATGGGTGGGTGAGGACAGGCGAAAACATAAACACCCTGATTTGAAAGGGGGCGAAGAAATGCCGGGGTCGTTGCCGCCAGCGAGGACTAACGACTTAATGGGCGATAATGTAGTCGCTACAGAAGTGGCTTAATGAGTGAGCTTATTGAGCATGTTCTCGTGTGATTAGAAGCCAATCGATGGCGCCGGTCTCCGTCGTACGGGTTTTAATGGGTGGCACACTGGATTTTGTAATCGAACACGGATTAGATTATAATAATAACCACGCCGGGGCGGACCCTTTTCGTATCGACGGCACAATGTTCGAGATTCGTGTTCGAGCCACGTTTAGCGCAAGGTTTAGCAATTTCCTTTCAATTCTACAAAATGAAAGTCGGGATACTTTCTGGGCTTTTAAAACTCCATTGGAAAGTTGGTAGCAACTGAAGCAGAGCGCCAAAAGCAACACAAACAGCGATGAGAATGCTGCACAACAAAGATGTAAGCCTGCAGGCGCCAGCACAAAGAAAACGAATGTTAATCCATCATGACGCGCCGAGCCAGGCTATGTTTCAACTTCGCACACACACCGCGGATCATGTAAAAACCGTTACACGGGCCGCACGTTCCGCGAAACTCGAAACAACTGTTCGCCGATGCTTACCTTATGCTTGGTATACTTCACATGCCCCAACAATGCTCCAAATAGGGCGCTATTTGTGAAAATCGCGCAAAAGATTATCGGAAACGGTGATGAAACCAAAACATGTGCGTGCCGTGGAATTCAGCCCAGAAATCAGTGACCGTCACAGGACTGGCCTATTTTTGCGGCATTGGTATTCGGCCTGCCGGAGCTGCACCAGGATTATGAAAAATTCCACCCGTTTGCGGGTCGCTAAATATGTCCACATTCACCAGCCGGCCCACCGCCAACGCCAGACTGTGGGGGCCGCCCTTTGCGTCGGTCTGGTAACAAGGGCCCAAAAGTTCGGGGCTGATAAAATTTTCAGGTCACCCCGGCCATCCATTTTCATCCGGTCGGGTCGGGCTGCTGATGCTGCTGATTACGGATTTGATTCCTAGAGCCGTGGCTTTCGGCTTAAACTACTAATTAAAATTTATAAGCTTTCCGCCACCCCTCGAGAGGACCTCCTCGAACACACACACGCATACATTGTCCATGGCGCCCCGTCATAACCCATCAAAACACCGCCTAATCGCCTGTAACCGCGCCACACGCATATAACACTGCCGCTGATTAGTCTCCCTCCGTTGAAGGATGGGTGTAACTCCTCGTGAGAACGGCCACGCTGGGTTGGGTTTGCGTGCCGTGCAGCGCCACCGCGCCCAACGGTTGTTGCGTGATTATTAAATATGGATTTATTGTAATTCGGAGTGGAAGCGTCCCTCGTCCACGTCCTGGCTACGTTGATCGGTGTTTGCGTGCGAAACTTGAGGCTCCCGGTGGTCTATGGAATCCATTTTGGATGGATGCCCGAGAAATGTACGCAAAACAACAACAGGGTGGCTCAAAATTTATGTCCACAAAACTATAACGGGTGCCATTAACCTGGGCGGGGGCCGATAGTGTTCGTAATGCAATACATCATTGTTGAAATGTGTCAAAGTTTTCGCGACCCAACGCCGGTTGAGTGACATGCTGTAAAAGGTTAAAGGTACCGAAATATTGCCCTACAACTGGCAATAAATGGCGAGTGGCGAGTTTGTAATTGAAAATGTGTGTAAGGAGGTTGGAATTTATTTTAATATTAGTCGGTCGAGCCAAAAATGGGTTGACAGTAAAAACCCCATCCGTCTCAACGGCGACATGGCGTAACAACGATAATCACAGGGTGGCAAGACCTGTGGCTTTGCCATGTGGCACACATATTAGTCGCTCACGCGCGTGAGATCGGCTTCCGTGCGTGTTGCATTCGCTAGAGCCACGAGCCAAACACAAAATGGCCTGTGCCGTTATTAGAACGGAGAATAATTTAATCATACAGTCAGTTCCCGTGCGGTCCCTTTAGGTGGCACTCTCCGAACAAAGGTCCCGGGTTCGCGTCCGCTGACCTGACATCGTTCGCTGCTTGACCCCTTTCGTAAAAGTAGTGGAAATTGTGGCTGAACAAATCACGACATGATTTATTCATTTTATTAGCATATACGAGGCGTCCTGGGCAGCGCGTTTTTGGGTGCTACCAATTGAACTTCTTCCCAGGAAGGCGTTGGTCCTACTTTCACCCACATCAACAATGTGTTCGAACAATCCACCTTTGGGGCGCGCTTGTGTATGGTAAGATTAATTACGCGAGATCAGAAAATGATTGGCCAGTCGGAGCAATAAATGCCAGCCGTTGAAGGAGTGCCCAGCCGAGAATCACTTCAACTACGCAACACTAGGCACACAAAGCTAGTGTGCTGTCGGGTTAATAAAGCCGTACGGTCTTTGTTTTGGCGCACCTCATTAGTATTTATGGTCTCCGGCACCCTTCGCGGGTGCCAAACTCGGGGACCCTTGCGCCGAAAAGTCGGCCATTTCGACAAAGTTTTTCTTTCTGTCGCGCTCAAGGAGCGCTAAGATTCGTGTCTCCATTAGAGAGCCCCAGCTTCGGCTAATTAAACTAATTACGCTAATGCTTCACACACACACGAAAGGGGCACAATATGTGGTTGTGGTGCCGGGCGTGCCACCCGTTCTGGAGCTTTCTTTTTAGGGCCCCTAAACTTGTTCCTTAATGTGGTTACACGTGAGCCGAAGCCGATAGAAACCGCAGGCAGGAAATGAATCATGAGGCTTCGGTCCCGACCGCTGGGGCTCTTGTAAACTTCATAACGAATAGGCGCCCGGTATGTGTATCGTGTAATGTATTCGTTTTAAGGGTGGGCGAAAAATTTTCCGAAATTTTCCGAAATTTTCCTGAACCTCGGGACATATTTTCTCGGCGGCGAAAGTAGGCGGTCTCCGGTGAAAGATTTCGCGTCATTTTTCTCTTCCGTTCTTTGCTGTTTTGGATTCTTCCCAACAGCGGCCAACAAATTCGCTACACCTTCATCAGAAAGCCCGCCAGCCAGCCTCTGGTCTGGTCTGCCTCTGAAAGGGGTGAAAATTCGTTCTGCACGGATGTGTGTGGTAATGATAGAAGCATTAAGGAGGTTTTTTTCTTCTTTCGGCCCAAACGTTTCGCCTCGAGGCGGCATTTATGGTGGGTGTGTAGGACGCTCTCATCGCCACGGCCCGCACGATATCGCCGATAGCTGCGGGGCCAAATGTGGGTAGCGTCTCCTCATAAAACTTGATGCTTTGTTTCGCCACGGTGGACTTGTTACGTGAGTGAGAAAAAGCTGCCGGCACCATTACACACATTACAAGATGGCGTATCGCAACCCTGATCCGGTTATAAAATAAATAACACTACACTGGAGATTTGAATTGATTTTCAGTTTCACGCCACAATCCGGTTGCTTCCTGCGGCTAATAGCTTCAGAGGATTATAATTAAGTCCGGGAAAGATTCTTCGTCGAATTTGGGCGATTTATTCACTCGATGGTGCTTGGAACGGTTTATTGTTTCCTCGAAACGAACATTCATGCTAATGATTGCACGGCATTGGCCGCCGGTAGGAGTGTTCCTATTTGCCTCGAAGACTTTATTCTCTCACATTCAAAGGTCCCAAAAGTAATAGCATGTTTTGTTCAACTTTTGCATTATGCTTCCTTTACACAACAATTTTAATAATGTACCTTTTGATAACCGTCTAACGGCCACATGCAGAGTGATTTATCGACGTTTGGTGTGCCTATGGTTGATAAATTCTGAAGGTTGTTCCATAGTTTATTGCAATCTTAATATTAGTTAACAGCAGGGTTCCGAATGAAGCTTACTTGCTCAGGTGGAACACTTTATGATGGATCATTCTATGCAAACATCATCGTACGCCTCACGGTGATATTGATCGTGAAAATCGGTCAATACTCATTGAAGGACCCTTTATTAACCAATACACTGGTTGCCTTTTGAGTGCTCATATACCTTTAAATTGCGAGCGGTTGCAACATTACTCCAACCATCCTGGATTGATGACTTTTGCGTTTGCTTTTCCCATTTCCAACATAGGCACGTTGCTTGCGGAAAATGATGTAAGCACCGCACAAGTATCGTGCTGACATGACTAGCCACTATGTAGCAGCGTTGCTTCAGGACGGTCCCAAAGCGGCTTCTGCGGGAAATGCGCGTAAAAAATAAGGGCGTAGGTCGGTCGAGTAGCGCAACAGATATTAAATTATCAACCACCATGGAGAGTAGCCCTGGCAGATCGAGGGCGACCATCGAGCGAAACAACTCGAAATGGGCAGGTGCGAGTAAAAACAGGAGGTCCTACCGTCGGGGCATGATTTTGTGTAATTAAATTTTCGAACGG
Source organism: Anopheles cruzii (assembly GCF_943734635.1). NCBI lineage: Eukaryota > Metazoa > Arthropoda > Insecta > Diptera > Culicidae > Anopheles > Anopheles cruzii. Next base: position 29,622,840 of record NC_069145.1, read on the forward strand.
AAAAATTAAATTATGACATTATTTTAGCGCACGCAAGAGGCATCTCTCTGAGCGCGGGACACGAAAAAAAAACACAAAAAATGGTGCCGAGCACACCAGCTCTAAATACCGTCAAGGCGGTATGGCGGCAGCATTGCAAGGCGAAGAAATGTTTGTTGTGGGCCAGAAATGAAAGCAACAAACAACAAGCGGGACCCATATACGCCCAGTGCTGCCAGGGGACTAATGAAGAATGATGTATGATGTGAGCTGTGGGCTTTTGTGAGCTTTTCTTTTTTCCGCCCCACCATTCGGAGATATTGATCCGAAGCGTGTGTGGCTCCGCTTTTCTATGCTGCAAACATGTGTTTGCCGCTCCACCCCGAAAGTAAACACACGGCAGGGCTGCGATGGTCGCCAAGGCCGGTCTGCTGGAGGGGCGTAAAAATATGTTGAAAATCTCGGTAAAGCATCATTCTGGGAAGAAATGCCGCGCCACAGACTGAAGCGGATCGTTTGCTGGGTGTTTCGGGCTGGATAATGTGATGAAAACGTCTGATAAGATTATCATTATTCATTCCTTTTCAGCGAAATGCCAAAAAACTCTTCAAAAGCGTAAGAGTGGTAATTAATTTTTTGCGTAACGTTAGCGGTGATTCGTCCTTTTTTTGCGTGTGTGGCATCCATGATGCTTCAGAACAGACAAACGAGATTCATGTTATTTAATGTTTTCATCGTTTCATCGAGAGCAATCGCAAGTCTTTTGCCTGAAACGTTCTCAAATTCATGAAAATTCAGATAACTCGGTTGCAAACAGTCATCCCGGAAAGGCTAATTTTGTCATATCTGAACTTTGATCTGGGTTTGACAGATGGTCTTTCAGTGAACCGTACAAACTACGAGCTCGACGAAAAATTGCCACAATTTTTTCGTGTACTTGGATCGAGCAAATACTTTGCTGTTTCAAGGCCAAGTGCCAACCGATGGCCAACAGTATCCGGCGTCACAGGCAACTGTTGTTGTTTAATTTTAATGTATAATTACGACAGCGATGCACGGAGCCACCTATAGCAACTGAAATATGCTTTACGAAGCTTGATTCGCTTAACACAATGCACTCACGGCAGACTCGCCGCCGCTGGATTTACAACCGTATTTAATCGTCGTCCAGATCGTACGGACGAAGCGTTCTGATGGAAATGCAAATTTCACTCACAGAACGAAATAAAACCAAGTTCACCGTCCCAAACTCTCGCCGGTCCGGTTCGGAGTTCCGGTTCACCCTTCGCAAATTATGCATACCCTACTACCACCACTACTACTAGTGCTAGCTGTGGCAGCTGCTGCTCGACGGCACATGTCCCGAGCCTGCCGGCCGTCAGACACCGTCGTCCGGTAAAGGTGCCAGAAGTCCCTGGAAAAAAGGGACTCCGGATAAAAGTTGTCTCGCTTTCAGTTAAAAGAGCAGCGGGCGAAAGATAAATAAGGATAACTAAGGATAACGAATTTAAAGTTTATCTGTCGCCCTATCCAGATCCCGGGTTTTCGGTTTTCTTCTTCGAAGCCCTTCTCGACGCAGTCACAATACGATCACGGTTACGGGTGTGCGCGCATTCTGCTGGCCAGCCCAGGGCCCAGGGTCGCCGGAAAAGCGGAACCTGTTTAGCATTTTAATGATGTTTGTTTGCGGAAGTGATTTGTTTTGCCGCGCCGTGCCAGACGGAGAAGCTGTCAGGGACCTGACTTACGCGCGATAGAGCAAGACCAGGTCAGCAGCCGGTGATGCGAAACCTTTTTACATTTTTAACTAGGTTAATTGCTGGCCACTGCTCGTGGGGATACGCTCCGCACGCTTACGGCTCATGTTTCGGATTAGGGATCGCTGTGTTTTCGGGGTCAGAAAATTTAAACTGTAATCATTGTTCGGTCCAACAACTTAAGGAAACCATCGAGCAGTTTGTGCAATCATAAAGTTGGATTGAAGCCCCTGAAGCGAATCCGTTTCGAGCGTCTGCTCGATGCTGCTGCAGCGTCTGCGGCAACACGCTAAATCTAATAGTCCACACACTACAGCGGAAAGCAAAACGCGTTGCTCGGCAGAAGGGCCCGTCCCCGGCTGAGCACGGGTGAACTAGCCGGAAAACCCGCCGGCACGTGTCAGGATTGCAATGCGATTATGACACGGGCGGTTGCACTTTCGAACTGCACTCTGCAGACCGAAAATGCAATCCAGAAAAGCTTCAATGTTCGCTGTCGGAACCACAGAGTCAGCTACTCTCAGAGTTGGTGTGCAATGCACATAAGCTGTCGGCAAGATTCTCTCGAAGTGCTCCTCGAGGATTCGCCGGGTTCTCCGCTAAGAGCACCGACTGTCGAAGAGAGCAAAATTCAATCTCCTCGGCAAATCGGGCCCAGCGTGTTTCTGGAGCATATGCAAAGGAAAGAACAATAAGTGAATTTCACCACAAGCAAATCGTGTCCGCGACCGAGTTCTGGCTCGGCACTCGACACCGCGACGAGAATGATAAATTAAAAATCACCTCAACACCTTAGCCGATGCGGTATGAAGCGCGCAAAATGAAAAGAAACGCTGACACGGTTTCACTCTTTCCCAAAAATGGCTTCATCGTGGTGTGGCACGTTGGATCGACGTTGGAAACAACGACCTGCCTGCTAATGGAGAAACCTGGTGCCGGCCGAAACGTTACGACAACCGCGCGGTGTCTTCATTACACCAGAGGACGCCGAGTAGAAGGCTAATACAGACGTCTTCAAGGAAGCCTCAAGCACTGCGGTAGACTGTGCCGCGAGCTGCGAAATGTAAAATCCACCTTCTGCCAAATGGCTCCATCTTGTTGGCGGCAAGTACGGTAAAACGACATGAGCTCCTGGCCCCAAAGGGAAGCCAGGCGGCCACAACCGTCCGCCCAAGAGTTGCAAATAGTTTTCGTTGGCATTACGGTGCCGTTCCCACGGAAGACCACCGGTGCGTCTGGGCTCCGGGACAAGCTTTGCTCAGTGGCCCTAAAGTGCCGTGAAAAGGTGAGTCAATTTTCGTATTAAGAAAATCGTTTCGTCAAGACGAACCAAAACAGCCAAACAGGTCCCCGAGAATCTCGGACGAGATGGCTGCGGAGCCAGGACGGGGCGTGCTAAGTGAGTGAACCCATTAGAGTGGTGACTATTTTAAGGTTTCTCCGGCTACACTCTCGGATTTCATGGGTACTCGGGAGGAGCTTCTGGAACTCCGTTTACTATTTCCGGACCCGACGGCGACGTTGGGCGCGCGTTCGTCGGTTCAAAGTCGGGACCATTAAATAATTTCTAATCGGTCTCGGAGGTCGGTGCCGTTCGGTGGTCCACAAAGCGTCCAGCAAAGCCCGACACACAACCTGGGGCACGTTCGTGGTGGCCCGAGTGCGGAAAGATTCGCCGAGACCCGGCGCTACGCAGGTTGCTCGCCTGCCCATCCGTCCGTCCGTAGGTGATGTGAGGTTTCCGCAAAACCCACTCAACCAGACCGTCCTTTGGGCGCCGGGCGCCGGGCACCCGGTGGAATGTGGAGCCGACCAAGCAGTGGTTCGTAAAACTATCATTTAATTATGAAGCTCGCCGAAGTTCTTCGGCTTCGCTCTTTCAACCAGCTCCTGCTCCGATGGAACTCGAAATGTAACGCACACTCTCTTGAGCAAACAGAATCATTAGCCACATAGTGAATGGAATGATAATTCATTTGGCACCGGAATGGCACAACTTTCGGAGTGCATAATTAAGCAGAGGAATCGTCAAGGGTTTAATGAAGACTGGAGACATTTGCTCAATGTGACACAATGTAGCAAAAAGTGACTGTTAAGAGTCACTGTCGCCTGGGTGCCAATTTTGCTAAAATTAGCTGACCATACGGGTACTTAGCTCGTGCGTCTTCTGGTTTGAATGGTTATTGGATCACATCGCGAGCCTCATATTCGAAACGTACCTGTAAAGAGAGGACAAAAATGAATTATTAGAACTTGTCGTTATTTAACATGCTCGCCTCGCCAAGGCATTCCGCAATTGGTTTTGATGTAGAACAATCTTCAGAATATTCTCTTTGTTTTTTCTCCAATTCGTAATTTTGGAAATGTTTTACTGTTAACTGATTTTTTATCGGAAATTGTATCTGTTTTCAAACTATTTGAAGAAACAAGTCAAATAGCTGTCAAAAACATTAAAAGTCGTCAAGAAAAGAGACTGAACAAAGCAAATAAAAATCCGAATCCGAAAGAACTAATCACCGAAAGAACTCACCATCAAAAAAATGGCTGCCAACATCCTTTCGGCCATCAGGTTTCCATAAAACTTTCTTGTTACATTCTTATCATGTTGTTGAATCGCTTGTCTACACCGCGAACGTTTTTTCTTCTAATCCCGATCCATCAACGCTAATGGTTGCATCAGCCACCCAGTGTCCTTCCACCCAGTGGGCCACGGCACGACGTTAAAACAATCTACCTCCGCGATAAGAATCTTTCGTTTACGTGACGCAATATGCTTTATGCTCCCGAGCTAAACCATGCCTAGCACAACATTCGTAGTGGAACAATCGAAACAAACAAAAAAACACAACAAACGGCCACGGATCAGTCCCAGCCTTGCAGTATGAGGTTTAGAAACAAACGCTCACGTAATGCGTCGATTTTTCCGACATCGTCACAAAAACGTAAAGAGAATGTAAAACGTATGGAAATGATGATCAAATTACATGTTTCGATGTAATGATTTACCCCGACACACACACACGCGCTCTGTTTCCCATGGCCCCGCGAACCCAGCGAATATGGCGCACAACAGTTTAGAGGCCCGCTTTTTGTTGGCTCTCTAATAGCTCATTTTTTATTCACGCTTTTTGCAGCGATTTTCCCTTCAAAGCGGAGCGAAAAGGAAGGACCTCTGCACAGAAAAGAAAAGAGAAACCACATTTCTGAATCGATAAAAAGTGACCGTTTTTCTTTGTTTCAACAGGAGCGGCCCTTGCATGTCGCACGGCACGGCGTAAGGCAGCGGAAATTGAGCAGAAAAATCGATCCCTTTGCACGACAATATGCCGCCGGAAAAGGTTTGCCGGGGGGGGAAATTTTTCCCGAGGTGCCCTCCCATAACTCAGAGACACATAATAAAATGCAACAGTGAAACCAGACACGGTGGCGTCACTAATGGTCCTTCCCTGGCGGAGTAGATGGGTCACCGTCATGTACACCGTGGTGACCCGATCGAGCCGGCGGATATTGCGTGAAACCGTTGCGTACCGGTGGGTTGTGATTAAATTAGTCACGATGGCACGATGTGACCAGTTCCGGTCGAACATAGGGCTGTCCGCGGTGCGTCCACCGTAGCTTGAGCAATTCTTTCTTCTTCTAGCCCGTTTCTTGTTCACTCTCCCCGACGCAGAAGGGTCGAGAAAGAAAATGGCGCGGCAGGTGAATTTTTCATGAAGCAAATCCAAAAAGGGAAAGAAAATGGAACCCGGTCCAGCCTCTCGCGGCTGACGTGGGCTCGGCAAGGGTTTGTTTTAATTTTAATTGGCTTCTGCCTACAGCACGTGTCTCTGGAGCGGTGTACGTGCGCGAATGAATGAGCGAGGAGAAAAAAAGGATTTATTTTGTGTCCTTTTGTTTTCCTTTCGAGGGACAGCTTCTCAGCGGCCCCGCGAAAGCTTTGCCGACATCCGACACGATGGCGGTGGAAATTACTCTTGTTATCCCCGTCATTAGTCAGATAAATAGGCCGCGGCTCTGTTTCGCTTCAAGTGGGTCCTTTACACCAAAAAAAAAAAAAACAGAGGGCCAGACCAACCCCCGGGGCCGAAGATGGCATTCGCTCGGTGGGCCGCCCGCAAGGCGTTCGTAATAATGGGAAACTGTGTCTTTTAAATATCTTCAAGTAGACGGAACCGTTGCAATGGTTACGCTTTATTTTAATGACCCGTAGGCAGACGGGTAATTAAAGTGCCCTGGCGACGGCCACCGTAAAATACGACGCCACGGTCGCGTAAACTAAAAATTGTGTTTTCAGCCAAGAAAGGTGGAATGGAGTTTTTGCTTGGCTTTTGTTTGCTCATCGACATGAATATTTGAACACAGCACTCGGTGCGCAAAATGGAAAATGGTAAAAGTTTTACGTTGCCAGTACTATATTCTACCATTCTAATCATAGCTTTTGGCATAATAAATTCAAAAGGCTCAAGGTCTCAATCTAATGCCAGGCCGTAAAGAATGGTAATAATCGAGTGTGCTGTGGTTCGCCATTTTACTGGCAACGGTCAAGCGTGGATACCAGAAAAGTAGGCAAATTGTAGCCATTTTGTGGAGGCCAAAATTCCTCCCCTTTTGGCCGTTGAATGGTACAATTGAGCTTAAAATATCGTAACAGGTGACAAACCGTTTTACAATTGAACAATTCACGTGAGAGGAATGGCTTCAGTTTTGCATCATTCGATTTGCTGCTCTCGTTGAAACAACGAACGGCTGGAGAATGCTTGGTAGTAGCTATTGGTATACAGTATTTTGTTTGGTTACTAATAACTTATAATAATCTATGCCTTGGAATTCTTGGTAAAAGTCCTTTCAATCAACCAACAGAACGTTAGTTTGGACACTCATCATTATAAATGTAGTTTCAACGTGCCCATCAATACTACAAATTGCGCTTCTTCTTACAATTAGAGATTATTTAAAAGAATTCAGAACTGATGTAAGAACTCTCGATAGTACTGACAGTTCCATTGAATCTCTTTGTCCGGTGCTCAACATCAAGTATGCTACAAGATCATATGGGATCCAACACGTAGGCGTGCTCTGGTCTTCACTAATTGCAATCTTTTCCCAATTTGGGCCGCTGTTGGGTAAAAGAAAATCCTTTGTACTTCGCTAACCACGTGCGGTGCTAGTAGAAATCGAGAAAAGCTATGGCTTATTCTCTGTCAACTCTTTCCACGTTAGTTTTTCGTTGGAACCTCGCAAAAAGGGGCGGCCATAATTACGGAATCGTATGTTCCAATTTCAATTCCTTCACAAGAGTCCAGCGAAGCCTGGCTTGGGTTACGCTGCTGAAGTGGGTTGAAATGGGAAAATGGCCGCAATCCTTTGGGTGATGCATCGGAACCCACAATCAGTGTGTTGCGACGTATAAACTTCTACTCGTACGGCCTCACACGTAAACGGCCTCTGGCCGAAAGCGACGAGCACGAGTTTCTGGTGCAGTGCGCATCCGAATGCACCGCTGAACACCTTTACCGAAGTCCCAAAATTTGCGTCCAAAAGATTCCCGCCGAGGGCTGCAGCCGGTGTGTGTTGCTCCGGAAGCTACTAGACACCAGCCCAAGTCGGGCAAATCACTTCTTAAGCAACGATACAGCTCCGTGCTCGTCGGTCTTCGGCCCGGTCATGAATAGCTAACCACCCCCAGGAGGAAGATTGGTTTTCGGTGAACACTTCACCATCGCCACTCATTTCCAATTCTGGCCGCTTTCGTAACGAAGATGGCCTAAGGGCACAGGCGCCGACAGGCCGGGGCTCCCCCTTCGGCACCGGGACCGTGAAGCGTGGGCCGTCCGGAAGTGCAGTGCTTCTGCTTTACTTCTCGTTTTTTGCTCATACGGCACCACTGTATCACTGCAGTTACTTTCTGCCCGCCGGGCGTGGACCGCGGCGTGGAGAGATGTGGAGCGGGACTCGGCCTCGGACCGCCTACGGCCCGAGACGTAGGAGTTCATTTCAAAAGGACACAAAGGTAGGACTTTACATCTTCACATCGTGCCACGTACCAAGCCCAAGTGGAGAGTGGTCATCCATCGTTCCATCCGGAGTTCTCGCTGGCCCTTCCCCCCGGGCATTAGAATAGGACAGGCCGGAATCTTCTTGGCCTCCGGTTGATTTCCACACACACACACAAGGCACTAGAGAGCGGATCCCACTCTAGTTAGTCGCATTGCTGGAGCAATTGTCGTTCTAGTCGTCGTCGTCGTCGGCTTGGTTTTACAACGGGGTATGTTTGTTCAGCTTAATTGCTGCTACCGTAACACTGCAATTGACTGCAACGTGCTCAAGTGGATGCACTTGAATGCCTGCTCTCCGGGTGCTGCAACACTCCCGGTGGACCTCCCTTGGGTTTCGCCCGTCCTTTAGAGTTTACGAATCAGCGAGCAACATTTTAGTAACACATTTCGTTCGACACACACACACACACAAACACACGTCAGTCAGGCCGTGTGGCCATCTTTCCGGTTTGGTGAGCTCTTCGGTGAAGGCTACCGTGTGCCTTATGATGATGATTTATGTTTTTTTGTTAAATAGATCTCTCAGGGTTGCTGGCAGGCTGGGGCATACATCATCAGACATCCAACGACTTTCTTAAGATAGTTCGACCGTGGTCTCATAAAATGTCAATTGAAAGCAACATTTGAGTGGGTTTCCAGGGCTTAAAAGGTTGGTTCACTATTCTTTGATCAACAAGTACTTGAGCTGTCATACAAGCTGTGCCTGTAAGGAATTTTTTGCTATCCGAGAATTATCTATTTGACGAACTAAAAGAACTTGTTAATGGATATCTGTAATAATGACTCTAAAATAAATCCAAATATGCGTTTGAACGTATACGTGAAGATTCTTCAAAAGGTGATAAGAAAGCAGCTAAGCCTGACTAAACTAAATAATGAACAATGGTTTAAATTTTAATAAGATAGGAAATTATAGGAAAAACCGTAACCAATAATAAACCACTAACCAAAGGTATCAAGTTGTTAAATGTACGATGTAGAGACGAAAGAATGTAAAGTCCCAATTTTTCGATAGCTTTGTTGCTCAATCTACAATTCTATTCCATAGCACAGGGTTTGATTATATTATTTTCGAAATAATTGAAAACAATGAACATCATTCCCGAGACTTGTTCGCCGAAAACTCGAATCAATTAAACATCATTCCAGCTTGAACGTCGTGCGCGTCAAAAAGGCGAATCGACTCCGGCCGCAGCACTGCAAAGGCCACGGGCAGAGAGTAGATTGCGAAAAGCTCTAATGTTTGCCTTCAATTTAATCCCCGATCCGCGTTCCGAACGATAGTTTTTCCGCCGAGGGGTTCTCTCCGTTCGGCAGGGAACGTGATTGCGGCGGCTATTTTGCAATCTATTGTTTCTTCCACTATTTAGGAACTAATCGGGAGACGATGTGCCCGTCTGGTGAGCCAAGTCAAGCCGGCATCGCCATCAACAGGCATTCTGCCGACGATAAGATCCAACGTTTGTCAGAGTTTTTATCCTCTGCCGTGGCCATTCTCGTTCTGCCTCTTGGCGAAGAAAATGGCGAAATAACGAGGTCCAGGACTCGTTCTATTTGTAGCTGATTTATCAGTTTGGTTGTGTTTCTTCTTGTGCGGTGTTTGATTTTCGCCTGCCTTTGCCGGACCGCCCCGGACAGACAGCGGTGAACGGTGGTGGTCAGTCCACATCGGCTTAAGCCATTTTCTTCGCCCTGCAGGCATCTTCAGATTGCCGCAGTTTCCCACTTTTTTGCCGCCCTCATTTTGGCCGGGCAAATATTTGCCCCGGAGCCTAAGCTCCGGTGGCTACTGGCCTCTGACTGTGGCCCGTATCGATAAAGCATTTTTGCCATGTGTTTCAATTTGCAGGGAAAGGAAGCCGTTGGCTTTTTCTTTCCATTATTCGAAGAAACGAAAACCAAGAGAAAACCTTCAGTTGTTTAGCATTAGTGTGTTGGCCTTAGTTTTTGCGTTTCTCCACCTCCGAGAGCCCGGTCCGAACGTCGCTCGACGGCTGCTCTTTTGAAGAACATGATTTTCCGATCGACCGACATTAAATCGCGCCGCTTTTATGTGCTCTCCGAAATGGGAAAACCTTAACGATCGGTCAGTCAGTTTGCGTTGTTTCAGCCGTCGACGGCGACGGCGAGCGATGGACAGAGACGGAAAAATCAAATTACCGTGGCCCGTCTTTAAAGTGTACGCCATCATTCGAACGCAAACATCGATGCTCATCGAAGGACCAATCGATGAGGCGTAGTGGAAGGCCCATTATTAGAACTCGCATTTCCGTTATGATGTTTATCCTCGCCACGGGACGACGCTGATGGTTATCGGAACGCAGTTTAAATTATCGGGCCAAATGTGTGTTTGCTCGTGTCATGCCGTGCATCAGTCAGCTTTCCCAATCAAATTCCAATTCTTCCACCGGACTCGGTACGTTCCGGGCGCTACTATTTGTGCGACAATCAGTGCATGCAAATAGTGGACATAATTGAGAAATGTCCATGCATGCCGATGCATTAGGAGGCATTTTCTATGCATTAAACTCCGCCCAAACGGTCAATCGGTCGGTATGAACGGGATGCAATATATTTCAGAGGCCAGCCATTTCAAGTAGTTAAAAGGAACAACGGCACAAACATTCCGATGATGTGTAAATCGACTGTGTGGGACACACGTGCGTCACAACATAATATGCCCCCAAACGGTCGACTGTGAGTTCACCAGTCTCCCATTTAATGCTGTCCAGCAGAAGCGAAATGGGAGATGAGAAAGTAAACTGGCAGAGAATCGGAGGAGAACAAGGGTAAAAATAAATTTACTGGAAAATGTGATTTCGCAGCAGAAAAACAGGTTGTCCCCGCTGATGCCGTAGATCGCGGCGCCCAAAAGCTTTATTCCATTGTGATGGAAGATTTTCCTTTTTTAATTCCAGTTCGCCTGTCAACGGGAAAACCATTCACTCCTGCCGTTCGGAACCATGTGCTTATCCGTTCCTGAGTCCATTTTCATTCTGTTTGTAGACTGTTTGGTCCGTTGCACGATTATTGATGGTATTTCATCAATAACCGCAACCGCACTTGGTGCGGTTTTCCGACGTCTGTTGGAAAGTCGCGCACATTTAGAATTCCGGAGTCCGTTTAGAAAGGTTGCATAGTTTAGTGAACGTAATGGAATTAAGTAATACAAAAGGCCAATACACGTGGGTCCAGTAATGGTTTTTTTTTCACAAACATAAACCTGGTAAAAAAGTTGTACATAAATAATTGCCGTTTAGCTGCTTCCGCTAGCCCAGTGGCCGCGACGCGAACGGGTAATTAATTTCTGGCGACACACAAACGTGCCGGCGGCCCAGGTAAAAGCATAAATCCGTGGATTCTGCCAACGCCGCCGGGATCACAGTGCCGCCCGGGCGGGCGCTAACGAGGGGCATAAATCAGGGTGTGAAACATTATTTAAAATGCATAAAAATTGCTGATTCACCATCATCACCACTTTTGTGAAGGTATTTTTCGCCGAAACCGGTTCCTTTTTGGCCATGCGGAAAAATGGACGCCGAAGGTAGAGCGCCAGCGCAGCCCCCAGTGACGCACCAGACCGAGTGCTGTTTTCGCGATTTAATAGAGAAAGAGAGATCGCACTCCCTAGAGGGCCCGCCCGAAGGTGCTGCCTGCACCTGAATCATAAAAATGGCGGGGAAAACAAATGAAAAATAAGTGAGAAAATTTTAAAATATAGCCCACCACCCAACGGGCAAAAAGGGGTTAATTTATGATGAGAATTTTGTTTTGCTACGTCCGCGCCCACACTTCGGGGTTTTAAATTCATTCGCGCCAATTACTGCGTGACAGTGCGAAAACAGGACGAAACATAAAATATTATGCCCTACGCCTTGGTGGCCAGTTTCCTGGTGGACCCGTCTGTAAATCCATTTCGCTGGGGTTCCGCGCGATGGGTTTTCTCGCAAACCACGCAATAACGGAGGAGTGCTCACAGCGAAAAAAAATATCAATCGCTCGATTGTGAATCAATTAGTTTTTTGGGAGCGCTTTTCATTCAACGGAATCCCCCCGGAGTCTGAAAAATATCCTTCCCCAAATGTCCATGCCATTATCGAAGGTCGTGGCACGCGCTGCGAACCCACTCGTGCTACATTATTTTGTTATGTTTCCCGACTCGAACTCGGGCCGGTCAGGATAACGAACCAGAAGGTTAAAAATGCAGTTCACGGAGGAGTGTTTTTCGGCTGGGCAGTTTTGTTAGCCTATAAAAAAAACCAAATCAATAAATCGAGCCTTTCCATCGAGTTCCGAGGATTTGCTACGCAGTGGTTGTTTTCGGGAGCCAAAAAAAGGACCATCCGAAACAGATTGGTGTCATTCTCCCAAACCTGCTGGCTGGATGCTTTAGAGAGTTTACGGAGTGTGCCAGCGTTGTTACTCCAAATTCCCTAAATCCTTCAGTCGAAAGACGAGCCCTTCAATAGAGTTTTGCTCCAAATCAACGATAAACCGTTCTGACAACCGGCGATTCCTGTCAGCGCGAACGCTCCACGACAGCGACCAGGCGTCTCCATCGCGGCGCCTGAACCGCCGCATAAAACAGCGTGAACGGCAAAATAAGGGCAACGCCGGAGGGCTTGGGGTGAATATCCTCACGTGCTGCGCTCGTTACCGTGGTGACAGGTTTCCGGTAAGGTGTGAAAGGTTTCCCCCGGGGTGTCACAACTCTGGCCTCGCGCCTGGGTTAACAAGATGTTTCGCTTTACGGCGAAAGCGCAGATCGAAAACGCAGACTGAAGGCAAAAGTAAATTCTGCTTCGTCGTAATGCAGCATTAAAGATGTTTTATAGCGTCGAGCCGCGCGAAGGTGTGTGACTGGGATTCGTGCAAGCGAGCGAGCGAGTTCTGTGCCGCGCTGGCGCAAAACAATCGTGCCTGGGCGTAATAAGCATAATGTTTTCAGTCGCTTTGGGAGCGCAATATAAATATCGTTTGATTGCAACGAATAGCACAACGGATGAGAGTCTCGGTTGTTTTTTGACGAAGAGCAAAATAATGCCTTCTCCCGTTTGAATAATTAATTTAATGAATATATAATTCTACCTCCATTGTGAGTAATGACCGAACAGAAGTCCTAACAATCGTTGTTCGATATTTACCCTCAAACTCCGTCAGCCGTTTGTTCACAAAAGCGATCGGCTTCAATTAAACGGCGTTACATATTCATTAACTACGCCACGGCAAAAACGTCTTCACTGCGTGACGAGAATCTAATGGCAATCGAGAGAGAGGGAGATACATTCTTCGGCCCACGGTAGTAATTCGATCCGTGGTTCGTTGGTCCCACGCAGCATCATCGCCGTTCGTGCGTCACGCAAAATCTGAGAGCATTGAATTTGAAAAATTTACTTTTCCCTCCATTACGGTTCTATTCGACTCATTCGCCGCCCCATTCGGTCGTCTAGGGACAGCACAGGATTGGGATGAAAATTCGTCAAATGTCAACAAACGTTAGACATTAGAGGACCTAGCCTCGCTCGCGGTCACTTTCTTCGCGCGGAAATTCGTGGCCCGTTTTCCCGATTGAGCCATCAGTCATCAATATTAATGCCACCGAAATCATGCCACGCGCGCGACCGCCTAGGGGTTGTTGAATTTGTTTTTCATTTCACGTGGCCCGGCCCGTGTCGATGTCAGTTCGGCATTTCCTCTCAGTTCGGTGGAAACAAAAATGAACGGATCATTTACTTGAACGATTTGTAACAAATCAATTTATCAAAGGCAAGCAAATGATTGCATATCATTTCGCGGTTTGTTTCCACTAATTGTATCCATCGTGCTCTTCGTTTCGATGCCATTTTCGGTTTTTGGCCTGAGCAGACGTAGATTGATTGTTGCACCAACAGGGTAGCGTCACTTTGATGATGTGTCATTGAATTCGGATCGTTATTATTTCTATTCACATTCATCGAATGCTTCAAAAATTGCCTCAGTGAGTCCAGCATTTTGCATTAATGAACACCGGAACATGGGACAGAAGTTCAGTTTCAGAGACCTTAATATGCTGTTTTCACTATTCGCACGAAACGACCGCTGAAAGGTCACTAGTTGTGCTACTCGGAACATCAAACAGCACAGTCCGTTGCAAACCAATCTTACACCTTAAAAGATCGGTCCGTTTGAAAACAAACTGTGGGAATAATTTAATTACCTTCGTAATCTATCGATCCTATTCGCTCTGTCCATCGGAAAAGCCACCGTTCACAACTCACCACCGCGGAGTGATGATTCAAAAGCGGTCCTTATTTGCGGTCGGTTGTTGAAATGGATCCCCGGTATTTCGCGGAAGGGTTCCATTTTCCAGGGTTCCGCCGAAAGTTGGTGAGCAAATAAACAGGACCGGGAGAGCCTGCAGTGCGGTCAACTCGGGCAGTGTTTCCAAAATACGAAGCCGTTAATGGAACCGCCACCGCGGGCGTTGTTGTTCTTTCCCAGGATCTATGACACACCCAGCCACCCAGCCTTCCTCGGGCTCTCCGTTTACACTGCACCTGGCCTGCGCGTCGGCAAAACAATTATAATTAGCTTGCCAACTAATTTACATAGCTAAACATATCAATCGACTGAAGAGTGGCGAAACTTGTAATCATCGCGCGTTCACGTGCCGTTGCGCCATCGCGGATTAGTTTTCATCCAAAGTTTTCATCCCAAAGGGAACCGGCAAAAGTGGGATAGATTGGTTTTATCGTATTCCACTGCAGAATGATGAAGGCATAATGGTAATGAGCGGGCTACGCTATACTAAATCTCCTGGCGGATTCTCGCTCATTAGTGGCCTCAGTGCTGTGCAAATTATTGACCGTATTGATTGGCTGTTGGGTGAATATGGATTATTCTGATCAGCGACTCACACCACAGACGGGGCAATTGTTCGCGGCTGATCAGCTGACAACCGTCGTGCCCTGGTGTACTAATACTTTTGGTAATTCAATTGCAAATTAGAACGATAAAATTGTGCAATATTTTGCCGGTTGCTGTTGCTAAAACTAGGCAGCAATGCGGTGCGGTACCGTTTTCTACCTTTCGCTCCGTTAAACTGTTTACTGAACCGGTCGGCAAAAGTTTATCAACGCCGAACCAGATGCAAATGCAGCCCCAGAGTTTATGTTGCAGCAACTTTCCTTCGCCTTTCGCATCCGTTTATTAGTTTTTCTTCCGACGGCGGCGTCGCCTTTACGACGGTCGCGTTCAAATTACATCGCAACACCTTGGCCCGGTTGGGCCCGGAAGTGGGCCACATTCCGCCAGCGACGCGACCGGCATGCTAACGACCGCGAGCATCAGTTTTCAGTAGCTTATCGCCTTAAACCGAGCCAGCCATTCGGTGGAGCTTCTCAGCCCTGCCCATCCCTGCCAGCCAGCCAGCAAGCCATCGGTGATGGAAATTTTCATTTTACGCTCCGCCAGGCGGAAACGTCAGGTTCAAACACGGAAAAAACGATGCAAAGTAAACGAGCTGTAAGGAGTCGAGCGGCGCGACGATAAATACCTTAAGGCAGACACGACGACGACCACGATGACTACTACCGCCGGGAGGTGTGCTACGTAAACAGCAGCCGTTACGGTTCCCGTAAGGATCCCGTGGCCGAACGAACGAGAGGGCCGCCTATCGACGTGATTTGACTTTTTGCCTCAGTGTTTATGTTTGATAAATGGGGAGCCTCGTTTTCCAATCGCAAGGTGAACCCACCATATTTTTAATGCTTAAATTTATCGCTCCACTACGAACCGCGGCTCCGCGCTTTTCTGGGCACTTTCAAGTTCGAATGGGAAACAGCCGAAATAGATGGAAACGAAACTAAACTATTGAAATAACATTTCAATATTCTAAACCGAGCTGACGCCACTGTTTTATTTTGATAATCTAATTAACATGAATAATGGCTATCAATGTTGACGCCACCACTAGTTAGAGAGGTAACTTAAATAATTTAAACGATATTTAAACATTGGATTATTAAGAAATCACAAACAGTTATATTAAATTAATGAAATAAAATTGGCTTTCTATACGTTGTATGAAATGAAGTAACGTGAGCAAAATCGATTGTAGAATGTGCGTTTGTGTATGCTTCTTTAAACTGCTCGATCTTTCCCATTCATCATTCGATGCTCCTTCAAGGGACCATCGCTTCTAGTACAGCCATTGCCCTGGTGAGTCCGGTGACGTAGGGAATTCCCCTTTCGACACCATCAATGTCGTCATCGGGCTCGTCAAGAAAGCGAACTCCAACCTGAAGCCCAAGGACCCAAAGAAAGAGCGAGAGACAGAGAGATAGAATGCCGGCGGCCAGCCAGAGCTTGTTTACCCTTGTCAAATGGCACGACAAGTCGAACCAGAAACGTGTTAGGCTGTCTGACACCGGACGACCACCGGGTCCGGCGAAAGTTGAAAAGTCAATTGACGGACGGGCGGGTGCGGTAAAATGAAAAATGGATAACGAACGGACGCAGACCGGAAGTGGCAAGTATTTCGTTATTGAATTAACTTGTTCGAGCGCCTGACAGGATGTGACTTGTCACTGCACCGAGCACCATTTTCGGAAGGCGATCGTCTACTTGTTGCAAGCAGCAAAAACTCGATCCCGGGCGCCCCAAGTCGATCGTCAAAGGAGACAATTGGGAAAATGATATTTCAACTTCGACTGGCACAGCTGGCGCCGACCGCGGCCGTTTGAAGTGCCTAATTTTGTGCCATAAAATTCTTATCAGCGAAAAATTATCTACCAATTATTACCAGCAATCAGTGCCCGATAAAAAACCCGTGGCTCATCCATAAAACGTGGAGGGGCTGGCTCACCGCACAGCGTCTTATCCACCATCTTCGGATCCGATTGGCATCCGGTGGGGTCGATCTTTAATTCGAACGGCACCGTGGTGGGGTGCGAAAATTTTACGACCCGTCATTTAGTGCCCACCGACCATTACGAGCATATTTGCAGCAGCATTATATGGCGAGCGCGAAAATTGGAAGCATCAATTTTATTATCGCGCGTAAATAAGTTCAATGAGTGGCGCAAACTTTGGACCTAAAGACTTGAGCAACGCTTCCGGTGTCTGGCCAGCCAGTCTTCCGCTGGCCGGATCGGTAGGAAGTTAACGCGCTTCCTGAGTTTTATGCAACGAAACTCATGCCCTCGGTCGGTCGGATCGAACGAAGAACGCGATGATGGGCACCGGCCGGCCTCGAGAAATCTGACCTGAGCAAAAAGCTACCAGCCACTGCCGGGCTCTCGGAGTTCCGGTGCCATTCTGGCCGGTGTGGGTAATGGATGGGCCGCACATCTTTCTTCTGGCATCCCACAGTTAATTATGCCCCCGACAGGGGCTTCCGTGCGCCAGAATAGAAAGCAGCCTTCGGCGAAATAATGTTGGCTCCTCGTCGCAGCGGCCGTTTTGATCACGATGGGTAAATTTCGGCCCGCGGTGTGGGCCGAAATGTTTATTGCCAGTTGAAGTAGCCCAGGATTACTCTCCAGCTCCTGGCAACTGGCCAGAGTTAAATATTAACGACGAGAGACTTGTTTGGGGAAAGCAACAGCAAACGGGTTTTCGTTGTGCCGAAAGTTTTGATAACAATTACGTGACAATCTGGTGACTCATCGTCGTGAACCTGTGGCTGACGGGGGACCGCATCAAGAATTAGCTTTAATCACATTGATTCGCAGTTACAAGATGGAGAAATTATGGAGATCAAACATTCTCACCAAAAGCCCTCGAATCGGGGTTAATCAAGTAGAAACGCTCATTGTCAATTATGCATACCTGAAACGAAATAGGAAAAAGGAAGCGTTCAATAGCGGAACTGATGCAGGAGTAATATTTTTTCAGGCAGCATAAATCAATCTTCATTGTATCACGAAGATGAGAATTTAATTTTATTAAGCCCTGACACTAATCCGCTTATGCTGGATTCATGTGCCGTCAGGTGTTTCGGCACCGATGCAAGTGTTTCTGGAATAGTTTCAATTTGTGGCACGGATTTTGGTCACCGGTAAGCATCTTTACAGCATCCACACAGCCCTTGCTTATAATAAACTTCCGTCCTACCACCGACCAGTGGTGTCGGTTAATTGGCACACTATGTCACGAGTAAGTGATGAAGCTGCTGTTGGGTTCTGCTGCGATCCAGTGATAAGAAACGCGGCGGCTTACGGCCCTGTGGTTTGTATGGCTACCAGCGAGATAATAACGAGACACGCGAAGCCCTCTTCGTGTTAAGTGGCAACCCGGCAAACGATGAGAACCGGAAGTGTGTAAATGACGCCAAATCTTTCGCTCTCTCTCGCTCTCTCTTTCTCGGGCATCGGGCATTGCGGTCTGGGGGCCATTTCACAGTACATATTCGACAGTTAGCGAGAATCACATTCCGTGCAGCTCAATTTCTATCACTTTCATCCGCAAAACGGGAAAACGGGAAGGCTGAAAGTAAGGCCTCAGCAGAAGGTACATATTTCCAATTTATCGATTGCGGTGGTTTCGAGGGAGCTCTGCTCGAACCATCCTTTCGCGAGCGCTTATCGCCAGGTGACAGGTACACCGACGGTACAAGCCGCGGCGAAAGACGCTGCTCCCGTTATGATCACTCGGATCGTAGCATAGCAAATTATGCTGCGGTGCGTGCGCGTGCTTCCCAAGGATGGGATGTCCTGGTCCTGGTATCCTGTGTGCGTCACCGGGAACCGAAAGTACCAGCGAGGCCACAAATTTCATTGATTGACATCAACCGATGCCAAATGGCGGCAGCAGCTGCGTGCGTTCGTGCGTGCGTGACTAAGAGGGGGCACTGAGAGGCTGAGAAATTGCTCCGCATCGCTGGCTGCGCTATTTGAGGCGCGAAGGCGAAATCACTTAAGAAAATGAACCAAAGCTCTGAGGCTTATTGGGCGAACCGCCCGCCCCCCAGTTCTTATTGGGCTTCCGAAAGGGGGCTTCATGAGAGTTACAGCATGTGCCATCTTTGCCATTTTGAACTCGCCAATCGGTGCGGCGATTGTTATTGATTACCTTCGACGAGCGTGCCCACTCGAGTCCACAGCGACCCCACTTGCCGAAGAGCTTCACTGGGTTATAAATAACAATATCTTGTGGCGTACGGTAGGCACGAGATAGGGTTTGCATAATGAAGCAAATTGTTCAACCAAGCGCACCGGAAAGGTGGTACTCTCGTACCAGGCTCTCGCTCCCTCCCGTGACGTGAATGATGAGCAACGATGATGCCAAACGGCATTAATAACTCTGCTGCCAAGCTAAGGGCCCTTCGGAATGTTCTGGATGATCTGGCAAAACGAACAGGGATAAAGAAACATGCAAGCTCAATCGAACGAAAAACAGCCAATTAATGGAGAAACCAGAAAACTGCTTCAGATCGGAATCCTGTTCTCGTTGATGTAGTGGGCCACTTGTGACTTTACAATACTTCTGCCTATGGTCAAAATACGTCCATTTTTTCCATTTCCATCAAATCACTCAAAAACTTGCCCGAAATAATGTCAAAACTGCAATGTCGAAACTTATAGAAACCATCCACAAGCAAACTGAAATCTGTAATGGCTGAGAAAACATTCAACTCAACTGTTCAATGTTCGAAGGGTCTCTCGAATTTATGTGGCCGTCTTCCGCGGCGAACGACGGTCGCAAAGCCCACCCTCGGAGAGAAGTGTCGGTTTTAATTAGAACAACTAGAACGGCATCCCGTCTGCCCCGTGCGATCCGGGCCAGCGTGCTGGACTGAATATAAAGGGAAAAGCACAATGTTGCAGCTACAGATCATCTTTCATTCTGCCAGCTTCATTCCACCCGAATGGCACACACTGCCGGCGATGAGGGTGGCCATTAGTGGTGCCCAGATCCATAATGCATCACAAATGAGTTCAACGCAGGCGGGCGCGGCGTCATGAGCCGCTCCAAGAAGTGGCACAGACAAAGCAAACTGCATCGAAGAAATGCATTTGCACCGTTGCAGCGGCATAAGTTGCAGTTCTACAAATAAGGCCCAGCGTGCGACGCTTTCCCGGGCAGACTCTGGCTCGAAACGTGCTTCGACCGTTTTTCTTTTATAAAATTTCAAGCACAGCCTTCGTGTTGTTTTACTGAAAGGGTCCAGAGCGCTATATATTAGCTTCAGTGGCTTTCGTGCCTTTCTTCAAACGCAAAGAAAACCGCCAAAGAAAGCCTCGGTGCGCGGGTCTCGGTGCTTTGTTGCTCGTGAATCGCAAGTACCGTGGCCGCGCAAAAGTCTAATTAAAAGCAAACAATAACGCAGCATACGTCGCCGCGGTGGAGAAATGGACCCCCTGCGAGGGGAGCAGAATCCTAGCGGGCGCCTAGGAGATTGGCAGAAGTCGTGTTTGGCATCATTTGCTACGCAAACAATGCACGAACGGTTCGCACCCGCCAGTCACTTCTTGACCTTTCGCCCCCCTCCGGCATAGCATAAAACTAGTTATTGTTCATTTACACGCTCCCCTTATGCTCTCTCCTTTTCGCTCGCTCGCCCGGCCAGTTTTTCCATAGAGGCTATTCAAACGGCCGACACTGCACGCGTGTGAAAATTCGCTTTTCCACCAGTGTGAAGGTTGCCGTAGGAAAACGGCATTCCTTGCCCTAGTCTCTACGGCGTCGGATTGTTGGATGCGCTCCTCTCGGCGTTCAGGTCTCCCACACCGATTAACGGGTATCAATCACAGGAATGCGGTCCGTGAGAGTGGAATTAACCCCATAAAAGAAACAAACTGGAGAAAGTAACCACAATGTTGGGTCGCTTAGTATGTTTTGACAGGAAAACAGGGCAAACTGGAACTCTCGTCTTTATGTATGAAAATGAGGGAAATTTAGTCCCATTTAGGAGTTCAATGAAGTTTCTCTGTTGACTATGTGCGATGACTATGTTTCGATACTAGGCATGAAATGAAATCGAACCATGCCAGTTTGCACTTTTTTATGTTAAGATGGCGTTCTAGTGATGGAATTATTTTGCCGTTTGTTGTTCAAAACCCTTTTGGAAAACAGTTGTTGGTATAGCCTCCAGAAAACATGTCGTAATGTTATGCATGTTTTCTTTATTCTGAATGATTGTAATCTACAATAAATGGGTTTGCTTTAAACGGTAAAATACCTGTTGATAAGGTTCCGAGGAGGGACACTTCGAACACACTATACTTGAAAATAATTAACCTTAGGTTTTTATGGATTATTTTTAATTTGTGATGGGTTGCGACAATCAAAACTATTTAATAGGCAAAATATTGCATTAACTAAAAGGTTTTGTTTGTTGCATGTTGATGCATGTTTAGTTATTTTCTATTATTCTGGTTGAATGTCTCGAGCAGTAAAACGATATAAAAGTGTGGCAAATAATTGATGGAAGGTTAAACAGTGGACCTGACAGCCTCTGTAGACACGTACCCGAAGCCTTCAGCACGATGGTGCGGTTTCCGCAGGTTGACACGATGGTTGTTATCGTCGAGAACCCATCAAAACGCCAACCACCACATGTCAGTCGAGACTGATGTCTTTGGAGCATCCGACACTCGGCTCTCACTCTTCATTACGCGCCGGCGCTGTCCAAAGCCCCCAAAAACTGGGCTTTAAAAGACAACCTGAAAGTCAGAAAATGATCCTTCCGGTGTTTTTTCTTTGTGTAAACCGAAATCCTAGCCCGTGTTTAACCCGTTGATAGGGGAAGGTTAAAAGTTTGTGTCCTTACACAGATAAGTGTCAAACTTGACACAGCGTCCCAGCGAAAATGTCCCGAACCACCCGAAGTAATTTGTGGCTCGTAGCTACGGCTTACGACAGGAACTTAAAACGCGTTTAAGGATAGTCGCAGTGCTTAATGAAAATAATTTTAAAGCAGCAACAACGCAACAAAAACGAAACGCCATCCTGCTGGAGCCGGAATTTCGGAATCAAACGAGTCCCACAAGGGCGTCGGAGGGTCGAGTGCCTTCAATTAAATTTTATGAGCAAAAGCACTTTAGCCCGTGTGGTCGTACCCATTGGCCCATTAAGCTTCCATTGACAGACACACAGATACGGCCCCCGTTTTTATATGTTTGATCTCATTAAGGGCTGTTACTTTACTCTCCTTTTTGAAAGACAATCACATCAAAAAAGAATTATTGAAAAAAGTCCAACGATTTTATAAAACCACTTTTGGCACATTCGGTGTGTAGAGTCGTAAGTCCTTGCGCGATATTTTGTGTCACACAATTAAGGGTGAGTTTATTCCAGTTTCGTAACGACGGCCAACGGCGGTGCGGTGACAGAACGCGTTGACACCTTGTTGCGTAATGCGGCGCAGAAGCGAAGATAAATTAATGACATCCATTACCGTTACAAAATGGTTGGCACCGGTTCTCGCTAAGCCGGATCCGGCGATGCTGGCAGTGAAATTTGGCGCGGCGCGGTGCTGAGGCGGATCGCCGGATGAGGTGAGCCGTCCCAGGACCGTCTAACCTTATCTAACCGTATCCGTGCAGCCCGCGGTTGGCCCGGGATCGGCGGGTGAAATGACACGCATAACCCCTTTTCCGTCGTGCGCGAAAGTGACGAGCTAAACGATATTGGCAATGAAAAATAAATGCGTTTGTAATAGGAAAATGAATAAAACATTAGACGGGCCACCGGTGCCGGTGCTGAGGCCGGGCGTCGCGGCGTCGGGTTTTCGGCCGGATGTTTCCATGGTTCTCCAATCCATTTCGGGTCGAGCGGCCACGCACCGTGTGCTTGCTTGACACCAGGTTCATCAAGGCGAAAGGGCTTTGCGCGATCAACATTGCGTGGCACATTGGATTGGGAATTTATGTAATTCACGCACGGAGCACTCAGAGCGCAGGTCGGAAGCGGGATGATGCCGAAGTCGATGCCCGCCCGAGGCTTGACGATTTATTGCAATGAGCACAATTTGTCTCCATGGGATGTTAAGAAAATATACGATTGGATGTTTCTGTTCAAATTTTACTTTACACACCTTTAAATTTGATAAAATTTAATTAAACTATGGTTGTTGCAAGAGGACTCAACACGGCTCTTGAATCGTGGCTTGACCACGATACGAAAGAAACTCCCCCCGTATCGGGAGTCATTTCACGTCTCGTGCATTGCTGGAGGTCATGTCTTTCCACAGCAAGAGTGCACCCCACGGAGGGCGCCAGCCGCTCTAACCAACATAAACTATCCGAGAAGAGAAAGTTCAAACATCTGACACCAACGGGTCGGTGGAAAACTCTTTGTTTTGGAGAGCAGAAGCGAAGAAAAAAGCACCGCAAAGAGCCATGTTCACACCATGTGTCGTTATTTCTACATCGCACCCTGACACCGTGTGATCCCCACACGTTGATGCCTCACTAATCGATGGCCGCCGTCGCCGGGAACAGCCCAGGCGGGGGGTGAGCTTTATTGCCGCTACGTGAGAGCTACTTTAAATTCTACTTCACTCCTACGGGAGCTTAAAGTCGATCGGCGAAGCAACCGGAACCGACAGAAGCTCCTCCCCGGGTGGGGCAAGGAGCCATCACCCAGCAACGACCGTTACTGCTAGCAATGGCGCACCGGCAGCATCGAGCATAAAAATAGCATGCCATAAGGATGTCTATTTCGGCAGTGTGAGGCCTCCGGCTTCGATTGAGAATCGGGCGGTCGGCTGTCGGCAGCGCTTTCTCTGAAGGACACTCGCCTAATGGCCCGACTTTCGTTTCACATACAAACGCACGCACGCACACACAGCACTGTGTGTGAAAGGTGTGCAAATACAATCGCAAAAGAACGAGACCGTGTAATTGATGAGGCCAATTCGGGTGGAAGGCATCAGTGGAAAATCACCAGGTACACTGTGGATGCTGGATTCGGCTTTCATCGGAGTGTCTTCATCGGCGGGGCTTCGAGGAACGAAATATGGGAGTCGATTGGGCAGAGAATTGAAAAAAATCTCAATCCAACGAGTGCACAACGTTTAAAGTGCTTTCTGCGAGCTTTCTCCATCCGGCGCCCGGGTCTAATAGTGCCCGTCTCGATAATGCCCTTCGTTATCGATGAGCCGTTAGACGCCGGCGGTAATTGGCTGTGTCGATGGGCAAAGCGTCTGAAGCGTCCGTTGCTCCCTTCCTGGACCGTGCTCTGCAACGCCCGGATGGGTGGCTGACGGGACGCGTCTAATGAGGGACGATATATTTTTATGTTCCTAAAATTGGAGGCGGCAATGTGGCAGGGTCGATCGATCGAACGATGCCGGCTTTTGAAGTGCTTTTTGCGCAAAGTTCAACGTAAAACGTTGTGTAAATGCTTACACTAGAAAAAGAACAGCCTTCGTTGACCTTCGATGTTCGGCCCTTTGGGTGCAAGTGTTCAATCTTTTCCGTCCTAAGGGCCGATTAAAGGCCGAACATTGATGAGAAATTGTTCTACCTCGCCGTCGATTGCAATTTGACCGCTCTTTAACAGCAAACCAAACCGTAAAACTCTTCCCGTTTCGGGGTTCCAGATTGGGCGAGAAGTAAATGTCCCAAATCCGCCAAACCGACAGCGTGTACTGGCGGAGACCTTTTCCGATATTTGCCCTTTCTGTGGCTTTCCCCACGGTAGATAAAACGATTCCATTTTCTCTATTGCCGGAATTTTCGAATTGCAATACATATCACCTCGGGCCGCCACCGCCGGGTTCGCCGACTAACGAAGAATCTTCATCTTACTGGCTGTCCATTTTTTGGGCGGTCCGGTTTTCGGGATTATTAGTTAAAAAGGGTAGCTTTTGGATTCGATTGGCGAGAAGAAGGTTTTCCATCGAATCGAAAATCGCTCGCACGTTAAGCTTCGCCGGGAGTGGCACACGAGGGCGAGAAAGAGAGAGAACGAGAGAGGTACCTGCCAGGCCGTCAATAGCCGATAGCCATCCCGATTACAATTGAGACGTTATGGAGTCGGTATCAACGACGAGCTACACAAACGATCGGAAAGGTACCACACGAAATGTCTACATTCGGCGAAAATGGGGAAACGTTCGTCGTAGGATGGGCAAAAAGGAGAAAAAAGGTTAATAATCCGGTTCCACGGTCGTGCCACGCTGCCTTTGAAATCAGCCCAAAGCCAACCCAAAATGGGCATATCGAAAGTCTTAATCCTGCTTACGGATCCGTGAAGGTCCTAACTGGATAACGAATTTAATTTGATCAGCAACGACGAAGAGAAAAGCATTAAATGATTATAAGTAAGAGAAATCGTAATCGGGTTTGAGTGATTCACCGACTAAGCAATTCGACAACGAAGGCCACGCACCGAGGCCATTTGCGTCAATGGCCGCAGAATATTGGAAGCTTTGCGTGCGCTGAACGAACGAAAAAAAACCATCTTTAAATAAAAAGAAACATAAGCCCGTGGCAACAAGGTTAGGTGTTGCAAAACCACCCACCGCCACAACCGCACCCGAAGGAGACCCACCGAAAGGCGCTAAAAGAATGTAAAACTTCCCGTTCGGTGACCCTTTTTATCGCTCGATTTATGGCCTCACTTGCCTCGAATGTCGCGGGTCTGCGCGGGTCTACCGTGACCGGTAGAGCAACAAACAAAAAGGTAAAGAAAAAACGGTTTGCAAATGAAGCGAAACCCGCAGCATAAAGTAAAGCATAAAAAAGGAAGATCCTTGCCCAAAGAACAAGGCGAACGGCCATCAACGAAGGGCCGACTGGAGCTGGACAATTTTTAACGAGCCGGAACCGCTAGGGAAACCACAAACCCAAACCTTTGGCACGTGGCCGAGCGCCCTTCACACAGACACAAACACATACGCGCGTTCGCACCCGGGGATGTGGTCGTCCGCAAAGATGCAATTAAAAGCATCAACCCACCTCGGGTCCCTCGAGGAGCGTGAAAATGAAGAAAAATGAAGTCCCGAATGGAAAAGATATTGTTTGTCATCCTTGTTTGCGGCTGGCGGGATGGTTTTTTGTTTAGGGCATCCCACCGTGGGGCGATGACAGCCCCTTTTGCCCTCCAGATCCCGCACACAGAGAAGCGCACGAAAAAGGGGGGCTCAGAAAGAAAGCAGCGTGTCGGTTACTCCGCAATAATATTTGCATTAAGCGCACAAAAGAAGTCTGCAAAACGCAAGTGGCTGAAATAAGCCGCTTTCGCTGAGTGTCCTTGTTGTTCCGGACTTTGTTGCACGTAACGGCCAGACCGTGTGCAAGGCCAGAGCATGGCCACACGAGAGCAGTTCACCAGGCAGCCATGAGGCCTACGGAGTTCATAGTGGCGAAGGAGAACAAAAAACCGCTGAAGATGGCTGGGAATTTTTTCTTTTTTAATTTATTTCAATCACAGAGCCAACCATGGCAAAGGGTTCGGTCAAGGTTAAAAACAGAAGGATGTAGTTTGAAAACAATTCAACGATGCGGCGATGATTCTCTAATGTACAGCATATGGAACTCTTCATTTTACTTTTTATTGAAGTGGGCTTATGATTTCCGCGGTCGGATCTCCAGGCGAGACTGAATTTACTTTGTAGTGACTACCCTGCCAACAGCTCCTAATACAGCACGTGTAGGTCTGGTACCGCAAAATAACTAGTAATTCTTTTTCCTATGGAGGGAACAGTTGTCCCCTAGGTTAAGGTTACCTTCAGTATCATCATTCTTAAACACTTACACTGCATTCAGAGTCTGAAAAGATCTTTCAGACCTTTCAGAAAACGTGGAACTGTTCCAGCGGTGTCGATCTTATCCCGAGTAAAAATGTCAACTCTATCCAGTCCTGTTGATTCTGCGTAAATATGCATTTGAAAACTCTTCAAGACACGATTAAACATCTCTTTGGTCTCAAATATCACATCGCATCCGGATTGGTGGTTTTTGTGTAAATAAATAAAAGATTTCATGTTGGACGTTTGGAATTAAGGAAGTCACTCAGTCTCAGTTTCATTACACTCAACCTGACTTCTAGCTCTTAGAATACTGCAAACTTTAGGAAAAGGATCTTCTACCAAACTTACATCGCGACATTCGATTCAACACACAATTCTTCCGGTAATTGCTTACTATTTAAAAACACGTACGAAGTCAGTGAAAGTGAAGCCAAAAGAGTGGCAGCAGTTCGGTTTCGGGAGTACTAAACTTACCGAACACATGGAAATAAGGGGACATGGAAATGATGAGCAGATTTTCTGACCCATTTGATGGATTGTAATGGTTCACAACCGTTGGCAAAACATGGACGTCCACATTCTGGTCAACCGAGTGGTGCCACGTCGAGCTCTATGCGAGGACAGCATGACGGTGCGGGACTTGCCTGCGGTGTACCGGGGCTGGTGGGCCGTCGCTGCAACCGAAACAGCAATCAGCCAAAGAACACGAGTGTCGCGCGCGAGTTACGGCGAACTTCTGCTTAAATCATTCATACCAAACTGCAGTTATTCACAGCACAGTGAAGCCGGTTCCACGGAGCACGAAGATGCAACTCCCGGGGTCTTCGGCCAAGGATCATGTCACGTTTGCGTCTGCGTCATTACGTATGCTAGGTCGTCCTTCATTCGCAAAACAACGTTCTTGCCGTTGTCGCCGTGCCCAGGTTGGCGTTCAGGCTCAGCTTCCCAAGATGAGTCACACAGCTTCGTGCGACCCCACATCCCGTTCCAGGTGCGCTTCCATTTGCGGTCCGTCGCCATTCGTACGAATGGACATCCCATCAGCCCGGGCCAGGCGGAAAACATCATCATTAGTTGAGATGAATGTTTTCACTGCACTTGCCGAGTGCGGGGCTGTGTTTGCGCACAACTTGCCGCATCAATGTTTCAGGTTTTTTTCTTCGCTGGCCGTCTATCTCACGCTCAGTGTATCTTCATTTCACTCATCTCCGCTTCGGTCTGTGGCGAGTCTGTAGCAAAGTTGTTGTAAAAAGAAAGCCCATTATGTGGGCCTCATAAAGGTAAGCATCAAACCGGTGGGCGCCAAAAGCGCCAGGACACTCAGCCCGGCCGGTGGATCATTAAATAACTGACAAAAAGGAGGGCACCTTTTCTGCACGCCCTTAGCCGCGCGTTACACACGCGTCGCCGTACGTGGTCAGCAGCTCCGTTCGGTGGTAGCCTTTAGCCTAATTGCCCCGAAACAAACTCAACGTTTACTGCCACACACTTCGGTCCAAGTGTCTGCTGGCGGTGGCATTGACGAGCCGAGCGCTGAGTTAGGGTAACGGTTCTGGGCGGGCAACCGGACCAACACCTGTCCCGATTAGGATTGACCTTTCACACGCACACGCCTAATTCTAATCATCCAGTTCAATGATGATGATTTTCCGTTCACACTTGTCAATTGTTCCCGATGATGCCACTCTGGCCGTGACGGGCTGTACATTTGGGTTTGATTGCTATAGCTTGAGATGGGATCTACTGTGAATAGTTTAATAAGTCGCAGCTTTGAGTACGTGCTTAGCGTGCGGTAGAGTTCCTCTTTATTGGATCGGGTAATAATTGAGTTTCCCCGTCAACACTCGAAAAACGCTCCCAATGATAATGAAATCATATTTATGAACATATTCATGCTTTTTTACGGTCTTTAATTGGCAAGTTTGAGATGCAAACTCTTTAAAACGCGCCACGCGTAATGAGCACATCCAACCCGTTCGTCATAAAGTTGACATTTTACATCTGCGTGCGCTTCAATCCCCAAAAGTGCAGCCGGTCGGGGAATCACCGAAAAATGGCGGAAGAAGCTCAGCAAACCAGTGGCAAAAGTTGGTCGCCCCACCCGGTATTTGGTGTGCTGGAGTGGCAGCGTAAAAAGCGCCGCTGGTTGTTTACGCCGAACGCCGAAGCCTTTGAGGCGGCCGAGGCATAAAGGAAGTTGCCACCAGAACGCAAAAAGCGCAAAAAGAGCGACCGTTTCATCGGCCCATTATCTGCGCGGCGCCCAAAAATCAGGACAGCACGAGCGAACGAACCGAATAAGGGGACGCCGGAAGATGAAGTTCGTAGCACAATACGGCCAGACACCGGCAGCAGTTGGTGGTGAAGCTTTTCCAGGCCATGTGTTCCGGGCCTTTTGCATTGCACTCTTCGGAGGTCCTTGTTAATGTTGGCCCGGTCGTGAGTGTTCCCGGGAGACGGGGCGCCCGTGCTGTGCCTACCACCCCTTCCCCGCATTCGGCTATCGCGTGACAATCAAATGAAAATTAACTCCTCCATTAGGACTGTCAGCGCCATGTTTCGTATTTTCCGGTTTCCGGGCGCGGAACGCAGACGCGATGGTTTCGGGTAAACCGAAGAAGATTGCGGGTTTGCATTTATCTTAATTTTGTGCAGCATCCGGTCGGTCGGGTGTTCCGATCGTTAACGGCGCTTCTCGATGTCATTCGCGTATGGGAAAGTGTTTTTTGTTTCGTGTCCAAACGGGTTCAAAATTAAAAGAATGTCACAGCGATGGAGACGCCTGGTCGCCCGTAAAATGAAGCATTAAAAGTGGGCAAATTTTGGTCACGTTTTCGACAAATATTGTGTTAGTGACCAATCAAATTCATTTGTGGTTAGAATGGGCCTGATTCTATATTTCTGTTCTATCAGATCGAATAAGAATTGAAAAAATTCATTCATCCTGTCACAGGGATTTCCACTTTCTTTGATGTTTATTTGCTACTACTGGACTGTTGTCAGAACAGTGTGTTGTTGTCAAAAGTCGCTGATAAAAGACTGACAAAAAGAAAAGCCTATCTTTGTTATTAACTCAATAACAAAGACAGGCTTTTCTTTTTCATGCTTTTCTAATGTTCACTGGTTTTCATTAGCCGAACCAATGTTCTCTTTTACTTTGTGGATGCGCCCAATTTCCGTCACGCGATCCGTATTCTTTCGCCACCGTGGCCCGGTTGTTTCATCTCTCCAAATGTCTCACTACTTTCATTAAGTTCAAGTTGTCAAGAGACCAAACAGCCAAAGGAAGGGTAGCATTCTTACACGCCCACGTTGTTCCCCGTTTGACGAGTGTGTTGACTTTGTGCATTCGGTTCCCGGTTCCGCCCGGCGTGTCAGAGGGCCACGACCAGTTCCACCCGGGAAAGGTTGCATTTTTTAGTGTCAACTCTTTGCTGCATGCTGCATGATCTCTTATGCGTGCCGGTGGTGTGCGTGTGGGGTTCATTTAAAAAATCAACAGCCCCCCAGGCCATGGCCGGGTGCTCGGTGCCCATTCAGCATAAACAATGCCTGACGGTGGCGGGGTGGTGCCGGTGCCGGATGGCAGGGAATTCCCGGGGGCTCTCGGGATGCGAAAAGGGGCCAACACTTTGGCATCTTTTTGGTCGCTTGCCCCTCGGGGGCACACAATGCCAGCGGCACAATGCTTGCCACACAACCAAAAAACGCCCGCCACTTGAGGACACGAATTTGAATGGCAGAATGTGGAGTCCTCTACGAATAATCAGAGCCCACGTCTCACCTGGGCCTCGGCGTAACCACGTTAGCGCGTCACCCACCTGCTCATTCTGCTGACTATGCTGATGTCTGCCAGGTTGAACGTACACATACCCGTTCTCTCTTTCTCCCGGTCGCTCTCGGGCCACATACGAGCAAATAGCAAAACACATTCGGTGAGTTCAAAAACGAGTGGGCGACAAAAAAAAGGCAGGACTCGAAATGTCATCAGCAGCCGAGCAGCGCAAAAAAAACCTGTAACAAGACCCGGCGGATGTAGAGTCAGTTTGCGACGCCGGTCAGGCCACACCATCGAGAGCGGGAGAGCGCACTGAACCGGAAACCAAATCTGCAAGTTCATGCATATTCAATACGAACTGTCAGTGTCGGTGTTGGTCGGGCGGTGTTGGGGTCAAAGCGGACTTGCGTACAGTGTGCCCCGGTCGTGCGCCGCCATCAATCCATCCAAATGAAGTCCTCTCCCGCACTTACCCGCGTGCTCCTGCGTACGGGGTTCACTAAAAACGGATAAAATGTCCTCCGAATCAGCACAGTACATCACTTTGACCCCGCCGCCACTCGGGTGCTGCAGGCCAGCCCACCGGCCCAGGTTACCCACGCAACACCCCGCAGTAGTGCGTTTTTCTTGTCGTATGTGCTGCATCATTGTTTTGCGTTTTTTGTGTTTTTTGGTTCGTTGCGTTTCGCTTCCGATAAAAAAAAAATAGTGTTGCGTCAACAGACACAACGCAGAAACACGCAAACGGCAAAATTTCATATTGACAGGCTGTTTAGTATTTCAGAACACGTGTGCATGTGTTGAGTTGAAATAATAGAAAAAAGTGACCGGTTGGTTGTTCGTTTGGGGATTGGTTTATCGGATGGCATCCCAAGGGGGGAGGGCTGCAGTATGATGCGAAAGCAGGATTATGGAAGTGTGCCTCTGCTCGATTTTAGTACTAAACACCACAGGCCACTGCCATCCATCTTTTTGCGTGGCTTGATGGGGAAATTTTTACCGGATAAGCTTTACTCGGATTCTGTGTCACCTCACTCACCACCACCGTTCACCGGCTATTCCCGTTTGATGGATGTGCCGGTGAAAGTTTTAGAGGAAGTCATTAAACCGTCGGGTCAACCATGCCACGTACCTGGTGGAAAAACGAGAGAGAGAATAACAAAAGAAGTAGATTAAAATCAGTTTTATATTAAAGTGATAGGAAGCATAAACGGAAGCAAGGTGGTCGAAGAAGCGTTTTATCTATAAGCACTGACATTTTTCACTAAAGAACTAACTCCTCAGATTAAATGTTTAATAATTGATGCTCGCAGCGAAACATTTCCATATAGGCAATAAACAGTTCATGTTCATATTAATCCACACAGTAATTGATAATGCATCAACGAATACGTAGTTAGATCCTAGATCCCAGGCCACCTCATGTTTTAAATTGCTCCTAGTTATTTGGGAATTGGTCAGCACAGACCAGCTGAACGGAATAGACCAAGTTAACAGCAAAAAAGCCACCACAATTTCACTGCTACAAGGTATATTGGAATCATATCCTATTATGTAGTATACTGCAAAAGGATCAAACCTGCAGTAAGTCATTGGAGTCTCATAATTTTGGGACGAAATACGACACGAACAATCATTTGCTTTCTACAGTTTTTTTGGTCCAAGTTGCAAATATGTGTTCTTTAAACTCATTCTGTTATGATCTTAGAATTGTATAGTTGATTCGTGTTTGGACAAATAGAAATACCAAGACCACAAAAGGAGATGTCAACAAAACTGGGCATTGGACTCCTAGACAGGGGAAACCACAACGTTTGCTTATGATGATGAGACCCACCTCTTACCCCAACATAGGTTTGAGATAGGCGAGACAGTTATCGTTATGATATTAAGATTTCAAAAAACGAAGTCGATTATTATTTAGTCGATCAGGGTGACTGATTACTTAAGAACATTTTCTAACCGCTGCAAGGACATATCGCAGTCTGGTACCAGTGACGCACAGTTATAGGTTTTGGGCAAACGAGTTGGTGGGTCAAGAACCACAGAAGATCGATGAGCATCTCCATTCAACTTGCGGGTGTTCACTCACGCAGATGAAGCGAGTATTCTTATCAGACGTCATAGGAATATTCGCTTCGTACAATAACATCAAACGATTAATAGAGAAGCACCAACAATGTCTGCTGTTAATGCAAATAGGGCCATAGGGCTGGTAACAGTGATGAAACCATCCGAGAAACCCCAAAATGGCCTAAACACGATGAATTTCATTCTAAACCGCGGCTGGTGCAAACAAAGCTGTACAGTTCAGCACTTCTACGAATTAGAACACATCGCCCCAATGTTTACATCCCGAAGATCCCAAATATCCCAAGCTTGGAGCTTTGTGCCAAATACCATGGATCGGAAATAAATTAGTTAAGCATCTGGCAGGCGACATTCCTTGAGAAGCCAATCTCAGCAGACTCCTGTTTGGCGAACAGCAGGATGGCCTCGATAAATTTGCCACGACGTACTAACTAACTTTTCACCGCAATCTTCGCAACGAGGTTGATGTCGGTAACGACGGACGCGTTCCGCCACTTGATGATTACATTAATTCCACGCTATTTAACGTTCGCGTTCCGAAAACCGCAGCCCAAACCCATGCCCCAGGAATGTCCGTAATCAAAGGCAGGGAAAAACTGCCATCGTGCAAGTACGCTCCCCGCTTCAGCAATGCGGTGAAAAGCAGCAACGCGCACGACGTTCCACACACTGCTAGGACTCGATTCTCCACACACACACATATTCAGATCAACGTGAAGCAGGAAGGGCGGGAAAAGTCATCAACCGTGCACGGCGCCACGGCAGACAGTGTCGGTGATGCGCACTGCAGCGCTAGCGTGGGGTGCAATTTTTCCTTCACAAAACGCCTCACAAGGAGGGAGTCCTTTTCCGTACAATTTACCTTAATGTCAGACAGATTTTCTCCCACCCACCACGGCCCTCCGGAACGGAACCTTACTCCCGCCCGCCCGCGGGTGGACCGAAAACATCGGTTTGTTTTTATGTTTCGCTATCTGTTAACTCTCCCGCGCTCGGTCCTTCGAACGGCGACAAACATTCGACGGCACCTCGAAAGCGGACGGAACGCCGGGCACGTTCGGCTGTATGTATGCACGAAGCTGGTAAGTGTGCCCCGGTCTCGTTCGGCTGCATCATCATCGTAGTCCCCGGGCATGCGGCGAGCCTAGGAAGACGAGCAAAGTTTTGTCCCTCTGCGCTTCGCCGCCAAGGAATACGGATGTCCCGGCTAGGGAACGTAACGGATGAAGACATTCATTCGGGCCAACCGATGGAGACCCGGCGTGAGGGAGTCGGACGCTGGACTGCAGCGAACATGTGTCGTGGCCGCGGTCGGGAGTAAGAAAAGGATTAGCATGTCGCTGACGGTGTCAGACAGCCCAGACACCGGGACGACCGAAAGAGAGAGAGAGAGAGACAAGAAGAGCGATCCCGTACCGTGGTCTGATGAGTTTCACTTTTCTTGAAGGATGACGGCATTTTTCCTGCCACAAATTTGCGCCATTCGATCATGATGCTGCTGGAGCGAGAGCATTACACTCGAAAGTACACCGCAGGTCCCGCTGCCGGCTTATGCTGGGCGGGCGGAAATCAGTTTCAGAGGACGGTGATTTGATGATCTGTCTTCGGAGGAGACGCTTTTTATCATGACAACCGCCAAAAAGTGGTCCATAGCCGGAGCAGGGGTGGTCTCGGTTTGAGTTGGGCTCAAAGGATGATAAATGATAAATCTCGACCACCGTGACAAGCGGACGTAAAATGGTTGTGGAGGGTAATACTTTTGGCTAAGTCGGGAGGTATTTCACCGGGGCCCATTTCGTGACAATCGGCAAGTTTCTGGATTTAGGTTTCTACATATAAGTGAACACAAGCGGTGGTTTGTTTTGAAACATACCCGGAATCTCTGACTCTCTGGAGACTGGAGATTCTACTTCGCTTCGCTACAACAGACCTTCCTATGTAGTAGTTAGAAAACCGGTGATCTGCCGTTAGAACTCTTCAACAGTCTTTTGTCTCGATAAAAAGCTGTCCTTAGAGGAAAGTCAGGGCCTATACAGCGATGTAACTTTGCGTGTGAACACACTTTAATATATTTATACTGAGGGCTATTTAATCCATCCTAGCCACTACCGCGTTAGGCAGCCGCTCTTGTGCTGGTGTCACTAAATCCTAATCAAGGTACAACAGTTCACAGAATACGCACTCACAGTTCGGCCTCATGGGTTAGGAACCTCCGCCAACACGCCCATACCTTTTTCTTCTATTTCGATCTCCTGCGAGCGGCCCAAATTCCGGTTCATTTGCGACGGACGTCGGGGCTGTGGACGAAAGCCATAAAAATCCCAGAGCCCGGAACCCGGGGCGAACATAGGGCCGCACATAAATTCATCAGCTTTTACGACCAATTTCGAGTGGAATCAAAAACCAATTGATCACTTTCGGAATTACTTTCGATCGAATGCGAACCCCGAAAGCCAGCACGGCCAGCCCAACAACTCGGTCTTCGCTGGAAAAGCTCGTTAGCTCGTTAGGCGCCGTAGAATTGTGCCCTGCGCCCTGCGTGTTGTTTGCGGGAAAGCCAACAGGGGTGTAATGCGATTTGCAGACCCAGACCAAGTGCAGTTACGATGAGTCTCGTAAAATTCTTTAAGTTAGGGATGTTATCGGCAACTTGCTGGAACTTTCTTAGTGCGCGAAGAATTCAGCTTCTTTATTCCGCAAACGTTCTAAGCTCGCCGATCAAGTCCCTAATGGGAAAGCAAATGACCGAACTGTAATAAATTGGAAAATAATGACCAATTTTGACGAACGTGTTTCTTTCGGCCCTTAAACGCGGGAAAACACATCGTCTCGAGAGCGTGTTAAGACGTGGGGAAAAGGAGAGAATTCCAACCGAAACCCCAACATCTTGCTGCCCTTTTTGGGTCCATTTCTTATGCAACTTTTTTGGCCTTTGAACTTCATCATTTACTACTTTTCTTCGCTGATCGGTAGTTTTCTTTCCCTTTCCGATCGTCCCCGATAATTTTAACGACATTTAACGATCACCGAAAAATAAGGAAGCCACCGACGGGGCGCCGGCCGTTTTTCCCCATCGAACCCAGGCTGTGGCGTGACTGTTTGTCAGATGTTTTCGATGCGTTACCGGGAGGTCCTTTTACGAGCAGAGTTGAAACAGCACGACCCATGTGGTGGTCCGCCCGCACGTGCTTTATCAATCATGGAAATGGCGTGGGAAGCCAACCTTTTATGTTTCCCCTGGGAGGTCGCACGGCAAATCGTGACGGAGCGGTAGCATCGACGACCAACACCAAATATTGAGCATCGCGCAATCGATTTTATTTAACGCGTTCTTCGATTTGTCAAACCCATAATTCGTCGGCGGGTCGCGTCCATAAAATGCCACAGACCGTGCCCACCGTGGTGTCGGTGTTTAAGAGAACCCCAACGGAGAGGCCATTCATCTGGAACGTACAGATCGACAGTTCCGTTTCGGAACAGATCAAAAACCGGAACGGCTTTCAATCGAAACAAAACAAGGTGTCCGACTTTCAAGAAAACACTTCAAAACCGAGCACCTCGTAATGCTGGCTCACACTCGGTGGTCCGGTTTAATTTGTTTGCAATAATCTGCCCGTAAAACCGGTACCAGTGACCAGAGGCAGCACACGGTCAACGTTTGGACACTTTTTGGGCAAACATATTTAAAATTTTATACCTTATTTATGTGCAACTTTCGTGCGCTGCGGCACCGGCACTGCACTGCTGGTGCGCATCCTGCTGTTGCCATTTAATTAAACATGTTTCATGTATTTCAATTTTATCGACCATAAATTATGACCCAGCAGCAGCAGCAGTAGCAGCAGCAAGCAGCGGGGCCAGGGTGCGTGCCCCCAATAAATAGCTCGCCATGCGCTCCGGTGCCCGGTGAACTATGAAATGAAATGAAAACGTTCCCAGGAACTTGCTCGCTCGGCTCGGCGGTCTGTGGTCTTACGTCGGCGCCAGCCAGTGGCCTCCCGGGGGTCGCATGCTGATGGTTATCGCTCCATCGACTGACTCATTTTATTTTATTTTATTTTTTGTAAGCTTTGCTGTATTATTTCGTGTTTTACGGTAAAAAGTATGCTTTTGCAGTTCGCTCTTTGTGCACACGATTATTGTGTTTCGTTCTGATCCCATTTTTTCAACGGGCTCGTCCCGCGCGTTGGCCGCTTCCGTGTTTCCGGTGACTTCACCCGATCGCCCTTGCGAATGATTGCCGGAGTTGATCATCGCTCACAATCAGAAAGCAAAACGCGTTAATTCCTCGCAACATATCGCCATTTAGCATTGGTTTTCAATTAGACCCACGAATAGTGGGCCGATTCAATGCAATCCATCACAATGGAATTGCCAGACCGGATCGATCGCACTGGTTTATTTTGGACACCATTTTGATGCTATGCTAAATGTGTGTACAAGGGTGGTATGAAAAATATTCGGCCTCAACATGAATATGGCAGCACCAGTAAATGAAAGTAAATCGAGACGTCATTATATATTTGTTCTTCAAACTGTTTGACTCCAATGTTTTTCGCGGAAAAAATGTCTTGCATCTTGGTTAGGCCGAAAGTTTTCCAAACCATCAACGTGCATCATATGCCAGCCACCAATTATGCATCACTTTCCTCCGGCTGGCTGTTTTCATTTGCCATATTTGCGAAACGTCGATCAGCAAATTATCATCAATGATGCATTTTCAGTCAAAGGTATCAATTTAATTGTAATTGCAACATAAAATACCACCACTGGCAACAACAACTACAGCATAATCTTCTTTCGGAAGGATTACAACATTCGCAGTTTAGTTTTCCGACACCGATTCGGGTCACTTGCACCATTTCAACAGCATAATAATATTATGCTCGAGCTCCCATCTGCTCGGGAACAGAACTCGCGTGGCGGCCCAGCATAGAAGTCGTCGGCGAATCGTATAGTGAGCACAACTTATCGATTTCTGTGCTCTACAACCCCCGATAGAGAACATTTGCCGTTTGCCAAACTCTGCCGTCGCATTACAGTCGACACGTTGGTGTCCCTCGTAAAGTCTAACGTAGCCGACAATCGATCGTCACGTGATTACTTTGCTGATGGGTCTCTGGTTCGTGGAGCGCATCATACGCGGGTAAGGTGCATGCTGGAGCATACACACACAACATAGTACAACAGCCCGGCGTGAGCGGGTCGGGCATTACTTCGTCACCTCGAGCGGCTAATGGGCGAGCCACATCGGTAAGTAATGATTTTTCGGGAACCGCGAATGGTCGTGTTGGAATATCGATCGGCATCAGTCGCAACATATAAACAGACATGCTGCTATGTGTAGATTCAATGACAGTGATGCATTGCTCGCCATTTCTTTGAGTGTCGTTTTCTAATCTCTAAATACTATTGAAATATCGAATGTAAGTTTGAATGTCAATTCTAATGAATTCATTTGAATAATAGAATTATTCCCGAAAACAGGCACCGTCAGTTAATCTCCCGGATCAACTAGCATAAATGAGCGCCAAAGGTCAGATATTCGGCATCCCTGACAGTTCGACAGGGACTAATCAAGGCGCAAACCCTTTATGCCCTTAATCTAAGCGACACGAAAAGCATTTTAGCGTCAGGGAGAACTACAAAGGATATCTCTATCTGCTTCGGATTTCACCGAACAACCGTCACCGTCGGCGACAATACTGCGAGAAAGCGAACAGTAATGGCTCCATTCTAGGGGCGGACAGCATTCGGCGCTCTAAGACATTTGAATAATTTAACGAAACCCAGGAAAAATGATTGTGTTCCGTTATTTTGCGATGCTTGATAGATGATCCCTTCGGGGTAAGATTATGCTTCAAATTTCGTCCCAAACCCTTCCGAAGGGCGCACCCCTTCATTAAGGGCCAAAGCAATGGAGAAGGCCCACCTGTCGATTCCACCATTCCGCATAATCCTGATCGGCTGACCTGGTGGCTCGCTCGCAGTCAACGAAGGATGGGAAATCCAGAAATAGAAATGGTCCACCCATTGCCGGCATGCAAATTACACCGTCCCGGGCCACCGGTGCAATATCGGAATCGGTTTCGAAGGGCCGGAAAATTGCAATCCAAATGTAACCGAGTAACCCGGACCGACCGACCGGTGCCAGTTGCAGCGCAGGAAGACATGCAGGTGCATGATTTCGGCCACACCGGGCAATGTAAAATTTAATTGAATCATATCTCTCGTACTGCCTTTGCGTTGCGGTTGCCAGGAGAGTCGCTTTGGCCCAAATCACGATCTCGAAAACACCGGCCCCACCCGGAGGCCACCCGGGTGTATCCGTACAAGGCGCTTCCGGCCCCGCACGAACCGATCGGAGCTGCAGAAATCAATCCCACCACCGTTCGATTCGTAACAACGGGCCGGCAAGCCCCAGCCCGTGCCAGTGAACAGGTGGTAGGTGTGGTTTTTTGGGCAAATCGTCGTGCATAAACATCGGTCGAAATCCATTTTCTGCAACAACAGATCCTCACCCCGGGCTGGGCCGGACCCTGAGGGTGGCATCCATTCGTATCCCGTATTCGCCACACGGCCGGCAACCCGAATCGCCGGAAGTGCATTTAGCACATCCCGGAGCCATGCTCCTCCGTTTTGGGATTTGGACCCACATCCAATTAGTTCCAATCTGCAACCGGCTTTTGAGGGGCCAACCTTCTGCCGAGCGACCGCCACATCGCGCATCGATCGGAGCCTGGGGAATCGGATTTTTTGGTCCACCACCATCGGCTGGCGCTTTAAGCGCCAAATCGTTCCCAATCAAACTGGGTCCGCTTGGCGATGGCAGTAAGGCAGTATGAATAAAATATGTGGCCGATAGATTCGTACGTTCCCATAACCTGTCCGATGATCCTGTGGCAGTTAATTATGTATTACCGCGAGAGTCAATGGGCGGACATTCCGTGGAAGGGCTAATTTAATTTTTGATTTGCGAGTACACGCAAACAGAGCGCGCGCTCGAGCACACACGTGACACACGGGTGTCACGTTGAATTATTTAGCAAACTCAATTACAGCGCACACACACACAGCAAACATCGGAAGCTTTCGCGGAAATCGCCAAATTTAATAAAGACCCCCAAACGCAACAAACAACCAACGCGGGAGAGTTTTCCACGCGCAAAAAAAAACGCACGCTCACTGAACCCAACCTTATCACCACCGTAAAGCAACACAAATCAGCACGGCACGGCTCAGCCCCGAAAAAAGGACGAGCCTCCGATCGGAAGATGATTTCCTAATGGAGCGGCAGCGTGGCACAGTCGTGTGATGGACAGTCGTCGTGATCTAAGGGCGAGCAAACGAGGAAGCAAGGCGGCCGCTGGCCGGGAAGATAAATTATGCATGAACCAAGGAGCAGCGGGCCGAGAGAAAGACAACGCGCAAAACGGCAAACCGCCTCGGGCGGGCGCACGGGTTCAGGTACGTAAGCCACAAGACGCTCGCTACTGAATCCTAGCAAGTCTCGCTGCGGCTGTCGCTTTTTTGCTACTTTCGGGCGGCCCAAGTCTAGGGCCGTCGATCGATAGCGTCGCTTAACCCGGATGGTCCGTACTACTTCGCAGTCGGAGAAAGTCGGAAATATATTTTATTCATGAGCGAACCGGCCATGAAAACGACAACCCGCGCCTGAACGTATCAATTTTGCTGTAACACAAAAATAACCATATTTTCCTGCCTTTTGTTTATCACCAGCATCGGTACATCGGAGCGCGGAGCGGCTACGCGGAGTTGAAAAATTAGGAACCCACCGTGGGCGCCGGCCGCCGGGGCAACAATAAATTCTTATCATAGCCCGTTATTACATACATTACTTTTCGGGCGCGCTGTTAGGTTGGGCGAACAGTTTACCCAACAAACAAGTTGCCACACTCTGTTATTTTATTTTTGTCAATTCAATTGACAGGCTGAGCTGGTACAGAAAACGGTGAGGATCGCTTGGCGGACCGTAAGCCGGACCGATTACCAATCCACGTCTTTCCATTTCTCAAGATGAAACATTATTTACGCAAAGATGTCTTGACAAAATACCATTTCGGAACTATACAAATAATACGAGATACCTGTTACTTGGCCACTTTGCGTATCCCGGGGGCAGCCTCAGACAAAGTTCCACAGAGAGTAACCCAATAGGGTTCAGCACCAGAAGTGGATATTAAAAACCCGTAAGGATCGGATCTCGCGGTTCTCGCGGGCCAGCCCGAAAACACCCCAACAAGAGGAGGCAACGTCGAGAAGCTAATGGGCCGCGGGTTTCGCGGGCGGCGACACTAAATCACAGGCCGTACCCGAAAATCATGACCTTTTAACAGTCGCAATATTGTTTCAAGTCTGTTTTTCGGACCGGAGAACCCGCGCCCGGCCCCGGCGACGGGCACCGTTTAGCTGCGTCAAAAGGACGAACGAACGACGCGGACGCGGCAAAAGCGTCCGGAGCGTCTCCGTTGGCCCGTGCAATCCGTGGCCGAGCACGCGCGCGCGCGGGGGACTAATAAATTAAAGTCATTAAAGTCATTACCGCTAAGCTTCTCGAGGCTTGATGAATATGCCGTTTTATGACAAATTGTGAAACGGACAGAAATGGCTTCGTGCGCGTTCGCCGGGGCGCCGACGTGGCGCTCCGTTACTCTGGCCGGCAAGCTGGGGAGTGTCTTTGGTGAGGTTTTTGCTGTTGAATATTTGAGGTGCGGTTTCGTTCGGGGCGTCCAATGAACGGAAAAACGCTAGGTCCAAGCGATCCGAACGCAAATACGTGCGGCAAGCCTGAACTCGACTCGGTCAGGATGCGCATACACAGCAGGCAGCTGTCGTTTTGCAACCCAAATACTAAGAGCTAATAGTTTGTTCATAATCATTGGATTTCTAAATATTTATAGCTCGAACTGTATATTAAAGCGTGAATTTAAGTTTGTATCGGCAACATGATTGTTTAAACTGGTATCTAAGGATTAAAACTGGGATCTAAGGGATGACGCAACCACAAAAGTCCTCCGAAAAAAACCGCTGCCAAAGCAAAGGTTGCCAAAGTTTCTGCCGGCCAGATTTGAGTTTTCAGTTGTGGTTCGGTTACTCGCAGCTGCAAAACCAAAGCCAACCTCGAGGACCACAGAAACCGCGGATGGGTTGAATTCCACCCGATTTCCATTGGCCTGCGGCCTTACGAATCGATCCACGGTGCTAGTGGAGTCAAGTGCTAGTGCAGAATTGGCGAACGGCCACCCGCAGCAGGGAGACTGGGAAAACCAATCGCCCGGCCAATCGCCTGGACGTCCGGACTAAATTTCCCAAGTGGATTGAAGAATCGGTCGTGTTTGTTGCGTGAGCGCCGAGAAAAAGTGACTCGTTCGGATGACAGGATCGGAAAGGTCCAAAACCGGGCCGCCAAACGGGCCGTAGTATTTTCGGGACTTTTTCGGGATGCCTTTTGGCCCCCGGGGGAAGGCCGATGACAGACAATCGTAGGGCGTACAGTCTGCCACAATATGATCTAATCATTCGCATCCTCCAACGATGTGCGTCTTGATGGCACACGGAGGAGTTGGAAGGATTAGCAACGACTTGCTGGGTTCCTGATGCCCAGACAACACACTGACACTGACGCTGCCGGGCTTCCGGTACAAATTGTGGTCAACAACCAGCATACTGTCGCGCGCGCGCTGAACATACAAACGGGAGGAAAGGCGACTAGAGTCCACTCGGTGGACATGCAATCGGTTCACAATGACAATGATAAGTTTGCTTCGCTTTCTTACGTGTCCTGCTGGCGAACATCACTCGGAGCGATGCCGATGCGGTGCCCGGAATCGGAACCGGACGAGACGGAACCGAAAACAAAGATTGTTGGCTCTCTGGCAACGGTTGAACGGAAGCTAAGTGATTTGGTTCCTTTCTGTTATTTCATTAAACTTTTTTCCATCCCTGGACCACTCGGGCCGGACTTTGACCGAAGTGCCAAAGTCGAACCGGCAGATCGAACGGAAAGCTTCACAGCGATGACAAAGATAAGGGATAACGCGGGGAAACCATAATCAGCCCGGAGCGAGGTTTTCTCCGGAGTTGAAAGGTTCCAGTGGAGCTTCTCAAGTTTCTTCCTTCGGTCGGTTCCATCGGGTCCACGGCAGTGCAGAGGAGTATACGTTGGAGTACACTTCAACTTGATTGAGTTTGGATAAATGATCCCCAAAGGCGGGCGACTTGGAAGTGGACAATCGTTTCACGAGAGAGAGAACGAGAGAGTGCCAGGACCGAGGACGATTGTGCTTTTGCAGGACGCTTTCGAGCCAAGTGTTACTGCGCCAACTTACAAAGTCCCGAAGTGGCATCGCTCTCGGTCATCACGCCGAGTTTCGTAGCCTGGCAAAGTTACAGGACGCACGACGATTGCTTCTTCTGTCGAAGTGCAGCGTCGGACGTCGAAGTTTTCATCCGTCCGAAGCAAACCGCAACCGAATCGCGAGCCCAAACATTTGATTACAGGAATTTGAAACGCTTTCGAAGCTGCTCTCGAAAGTGATTCACCGATTGGTTCGGTCGGAAAGTTGGGCTTCAGTTTTGTTTTCATTCCGACGAATGCGAATCGCTGGAATTAAGACTTCCATCGTCCGGCGGAAGCCGAAATGGTTGAATCCAATTAACAATTCATCATGCCGGACGCGAAAGTATCCTTCTGCCAAACTTTGACCATCGAACTGCCAGTCCGACTGTCAATTGGGGCACGGCACGAAACCGAAAGGAGTAAGCCCTGCCAACAGAGGGAGCAAGAGAGAGAGAGGAGACCGGCCAACCGGACCTGTGCCCTGAAGGGCTTTCAGATCGCTAGACTCTCGGCTCGTAGCGTGCCGTGTTCCGCGCGCCTGGCTGGCGTCGTGTATGGTGCCGCGCGAGTGGAATATGTCAATTTTTTTGAAATATTGGTTCCCACAATGGCGGGAAACGAGGGATCCCCGGAAACGATTTTCCACCCAACCGGGGACCCGGAGACCCAAAAAGGTGAGTTTAATTCGATTTACTGGACCCGGACCGCCGCCCAGAGAGAGAAAATAAATTCAATGCGCCCTGCACATCGTCGTCATAACTCGCAGAGTCAGCGAACCGATCGCAACCAATTTTTGATGTTGGTCACTTTTCCCCCGCGGGCTACCGGGAATCGGGCGGGAAGAAAATCGCGCCGCCCTCCACCGGAAGGGTCGCTTGGAAAGTTTAGGGCTTTTTTCGCTTTATTTTTCGTCCTTCGGAAGGCTTTCTTCTTCATCATCTTCCGGAGCCCATTTCCGGAGTGGGAAGTTTCACGCTTCGCAGACGTCGGCTGAGTGCGAGTTGCACTTCCCCGAGGTTTGTGTCCTTCCATTTTGGGTTTCCTTTCTGTGCTCGAGTCGTGGCGGGGTGATTTATGAAGTGGTTCCAGTGTGTGCGTGAGAGGTTTGATTGTACACGGAAAAGGTCGGCACTCCGCGCGAAACGTGGCCAATCCGTATCCGTACACTTTAAGTTATTCTTTTCGTGCAATTTATTAACAGACTCGCGGATGGAAAAAATACAGTAATGCGTTGTTGAGGTAGTTGCCAAGTTTTGTGATTTTAAATAACATTCTTTTAACACCCAGGATTATTACAACGCAAAGCTGTTAAGTAGCTCCGGGTTCAATCTCCGATTTAAGTAACTGAAATTTAACAAAA
This sequence comes from Anopheles cruzii, assembly GCF_943734635.1. Classification (NCBI taxonomy): domain Eukaryota; kingdom Metazoa; phylum Arthropoda; class Insecta; order Diptera; family Culicidae; genus Anopheles; species Anopheles cruzii. The sequence continues at coordinate 29,666,903 of NC_069145.1, forward strand.
GCATTTGATTAATTAATTAAAGCAACAAATCAGTTATTGAGCAGCAGTTTAACATCATATCATTATATAATATGGATTCATTACTTTGTTATTGTATTGATCATTACATTGCCTTTATTGTGAGTGTTAGTATTCTCTGTAAATTCGAAGAACTCAACGGCCATTTTTTGACAGGATGCATGTAAAACAGATCTCTGAAGCACAAAACTTTAACAATTACACAATACAGTATTGATTTAATCATTGATGGCGTAACTGAAACATACGTATACGTGATCCGGCGTACGCTTAAACGGGCCCAAAATAAATAACCCCTAGCTTTAAAGCTGTCATCAACGTTTCAATCCCACTCGCAGATCGTCGGGACGTGTACCACACTGCTGTTGTCCTTACATGCAAACAACCGACTGGGCCACGGTAGGCTTTTTCCGCACCATTGGGCAATCAGCGGTACCCAATCTCACTCTTGCGCGGTCCCAAAAAACCCGGAAAACAAAATCCACTAAATCCCCATCTGTCATCGGCATGCAACAATCTGCCGATTCCGATCCCTAACGATATCTTCGGCCTCCCTTACTGGCGAACGGGCCCTGCGGAAGCTTTCGGAGAGACGGTGTAAGTCTACCGAAGTGGACAAAAAATGGAAGACAGAGTTGCGGGTGTGTGTGTGAGTGCGCCAACAGTGGAAAGCAAATGGTTCTGAACGGGACACAATAAAATCATCGCTCAAGGTATGTTGTAGGCGATATCAGTGCGCCTGGCAATGTGTTCTCCATCATTTCCCAAATTGCTCTAACAAGCTTGCCACTCTGACTCCTCGCACACCCGCACACCCAAGCATCCTTTTGGCCACCCAGCCTCAACCACCCAGGCCGGGGGCGCAATTATTTGCCATTAGTGGTGTGTAACCATTATCGCGCGTCCAGCTGATGGGACGTCCTTAGCGGACCCATTTGTTCCGGGACGACCGGAAGCCGGGGTTCGGGCATCGGGCGGCGGCCAAAATGACACCCGGCACTGTCAAAGACAAGGCCCGAGGTAACCGGCGGTGGTGGTTATGCGTTGATGACCGCCAACTGGTCGGCTGCCAATCGGTTCCAGATGACCCCAACACAAACACGGGAAAAGTTAAAATAATTAAACTTCCTCCGAGCGGCATCGGACGGAGGACGACCCTCGTCGATGGAAAAGTTCGCTCGAGCGGTAATCGTCTTATGTGGTAAGTGAATTGCTCATTACATTGGGCGATTCCGGGCAGTGATTTGAGATTGATCGAAACGAAGAGAATGAGATAATGGTATTTTTGTAAATTGCGATCTTTTACACATGACCGCTTGACAAGTAGTTTTTCCTGTCCTCAGCCGTTGCCCCAACGAACATACCAAGCGGAGTCTTGTAGTAGATAAGGTAAAGAAGAAATTGGAAACTGATATCGTTGGTGTAGGCTGTCAAGTTAGCAACTGAGTTTGGGATTAAAATTTATTTACCGAATCACCATTATTTAGCCTAATCAGAGAGTAAGCAACATGAAAAGGATATAAAATCAAAGCCCTAAAATACGTCAATGACGGAAAAATTCCAAAAATACCGAGTACAGCTCGACTGGTCCAGATAACGTCACTACGAAAAATCAACCACAAAGAACTTGTATTCCGATTCATAAAGGTCTTTCATGTCGACGGATCCAAATGGATGAAATATGCGCATTCTGCAGTACCAAGGCACGTGCTGGTATTCGTTTCCAGTTAATTCAATCCAAATCAACCGATAGGGTCATTGTTAACAATGAGCTTAGGTGAACTCGAAGTAGGTCCTGGCAAAAATGTAATTCAAACGGGAAATTTCTATTGCCACTCAGCGCTTAAATAATAAAATCGTTCCAAACTGATTTAATCGTTTGCATGCATAAATTGCTACTCTGATCCGGTTCCGAAAATGGTTCTAAAAATGCTGCTGCCCCAAGAAGCCAACCGACTAATGCCCGTGTCCGACAACGCTGACTGGAAGCATACATTTCCAGACTTCGTACCTAATTACGAAGTACTACGGCGGGCAGGGAAAGGCCATTCGTTTGTCACGGCACCACTAGGCTCCCCGTGGCCCAACCCAGCATGCAGCTATCGTCGCCCGCTGGCAAGGTCGGACACGCGACGGCCACATTAAAATTCCCGCACTTTCTCGCAATCGCACTCCTAACGACGCGAACGTCAAGGAGTCCTTTTTGGCCCCCGAAACATGCAAATTGGGCACCGGTCGCTCGGTGGTTTCGCAACAATTTATCAACGGTCCACACAAGGCCACTCCGATGCCGGCCACGGATTCAACAGTTGACCCGACCAGGCGCGCGCAACACAATCCGAGATTAACGGCGTCACAGATTAGCGCCCTCGTAGTCGCGGGGCCAAACACACACACTCTCTCGCGCACGCGGTCTCCGATAACAAGAAAAATTCCACACGCAATCGACGCATATCCGTGCGATAAGCAGTACTTTCGAAACGCGAAACACATTTCACCGTCGGGCACTAAAAATAGTCCGTAATTTATCGGCGCCCGTTTTCGAGTGACCGCATTTTTGCACGCACCTCCACCATCGAGCCAAGCCACGCCACCCCTAATGGGGGTCGGGAATCGGGACGAAATTTGCAAGCCACCTTAAAGGACCTCTGGGAGCGGGTTTTGGCTTTTTAATCAACCAAACCGTTGGGGTTGGGCAAATTAACCCACATCGATTCTCAACCTCGACATTAGAAGCGGGACCTTTACTTATTTGCGCCCTTCGCTCGACTCGGAAGTGGATTGAGTGGAAGTTTCCGTGCGGCCCCATATTTCGATCCGATTGCTTTTCGTCCCGTAATTGTTAATATTACTTCATTACGATTCTGCAACCACCAAGGCGCGAGTTCGGCGACCAAAATACGAGCTTTCATCGCTCCGCTTTCTAAAAAGGAGACATTATTTGCGATACGCAGCGCACGGCCAAATTACCATATTAATTTAATGTTTTACCTTCAACCAGTTTTTCTTTTTCGTTTTGCTGTTGTTTGTCGTCCATAAAATCGACATTCTGCACAAACGCTTACAATCGAAGCACGGCCGACGGGCGAATGGAACCCGCTAATTGCCGGCATCGCTCACCGGATCGGGACGAAAAACGAAGTGCGTCCATTTGAGCCACTCAGCAGTAAAAGCAGCGATCAAGCTTTCAGCATTTTCCGACCCATGATTTATGGTGCTCCACCGTCACCGCCAGTAGAGGCGGGGCCAGGGAAGGGCTAAAAATCAATTTCACGCCATCAGACAGACAGGTTGAGTTACCCGTCACTAGCTATCGTCGATTGTGGGCAACCAGCAAGGGGAAAAAAACCGGCACCAAAGGCTAATGCCAGCCAATCGCAATACACTCCCATCCCATCGCAGACGCATAATCCGTGTTAAAAAGAGAGCTTCAGACAGGTGCGCTTCCGTGCGTGTATGTGTGATGGCATAAATGATAATAAACGGGAGGGTGGCAGCCAACGCATCGCTGCTGCGGCCGACATTTGCTGTGCTCCGTACCCGTAAAATTGCTGACTTTAATTTATGCAGATCCGGGCCCGGTGTGCTCTGTTGAGTGCTGCTGTGACAGAACCAGGACCACCGAAAAGGGAAAGAAAGTAACGAGAAAAAAAACGGCGCCCCACTACCGACCCCGCCCCGGGTGGGCCGGAAACAGCTCGGGAGGCCCGGGCTTAAGCACACACACTCATCGCATCGCGAGCTTCACTTCCGGTGTTTTAACGGCAGCGCGCACGTCATTTATGCATATGACGTCCACGGCACGATGCCGATGAGAGGTGGAAACGAAAAGCGGCGAGGCGGCCACCAGCAGTATCCGTTTTGGTGCGCCGATTCGCAGCATCCCCTCGTTGGGACGAAGGGAGGGAAAAAAAGGATCACGACGGGTCGGTCGGTTGTATTTATTTTCCCAGGTTATCCGACGTTTTTTTAAGGCACAACGGCACAAGGACCCTGGGGTCTCGAGGATTCCGCCAGGGCTGGGAACGGACGGGGCCAAAGGTGTGTTGATTTTGTCCCCTCCCCTGTAGGTGACGACGCGCCCCTCTCTGGTAGGTGATCCTTCTGGGGGCTGACCTCGGCTAAAAGGTGTCCTTGCACGGCGTACCCGACGCGGCATGTGGTGCGCCTACCCGACACGCCAGACCCGGTCCGCCCGTCTCGACAAGGATTTGCGCCCCCCTTTGGTGCGGAAAAAGATGCACAATGCGCCTTTCTAGGCCTTCTCGCTCTCCCATTGGTTTCGGGGCCGTTTTTCCATTCCATGCCCGAGATCGGCGAGATACGACAGCACGCCGCAGTGCTACGAGGCTCTACGGAACCGGTAGGCTACATGCACACACACACACACCCCTGACTGGGCTCGGTGGATTTTTTTTGCCGTCGTCCACGGCGCAGGACGTGCTACGTGGGAGTGATCTGTGGGAGATACCGTGCATCGCCCGCGGCAGTGCACACCGCCAAGGCCCTTTAATTCCTGCGTCTGCTGGTGAGGGTTTTTTAATGAGAAATGGGCGTTCAATGTTGTAGCTTACTCACGGTAGTTTGAAATGCATTATTTTCCGTAATCAGGTGCCAAAATTTACTTCGACCATCGTTCTATGCCAATCTCTCACACATCCGGTCCCTGGTGATTAGGGCCAACAAGATCTTAGGATTATTACCAAATGCATCCAGATTTTGTACCAATTTATTCTTTGCAAAGGTCGGCATTACGAAGCAGTCAGTCGTTTCTACACTTCGTATATTCAGTTTCGTATTGAGATTCGTGATCAATTAATGATTCTATGATTCTTTGTTAAGGAACGAATTAATTCTAAAACAATTAGTTTCAGTTGCATCGATTTTGGGACCTCAAGCGATGTGTACGTACCCACGTGAAAAATATGCCTCAAATGTGTTTGAAAAGCTTTTCAAAGGAAGTGTCGAACCTCCCAAAAGTTTGACGGCAGACTTCAGAGACTTTGAACTTTTAATTTGTAAGTCGAAGTATAAGACCTTGGCCAATGTTTCAAATACAGCTAACTTTAAGCAACAAATTGTTAGCAACTTAAGACATTCTTTCAAAGTTTTTTCATCTCTCGGACCAATTATTTTCATTGAAAGTTGTCACGTCGATTGCTTAGTGATACAAAATCGAAGGACCGCATGATTGCTTTAAACGACCAAAGGCCAGAGCCAACGACGACCTCTATCACTGAAATCGAAAAATGGACATTGCCATTGAAGAATTCAACGCTACTTCACGTGGCTGGCTTCCGTATGATATCCAAGATCGAAGTGATTGGGTTTGAAGTAGTTTTCGGGGAAGTGTTTTGGTTTCCGATTTTCAACGCTGCTCGGTACTTCCTTCGACTATGTACCGCGCCAAACCGCTTCCGTTCCGATCATGAGCTACGTGGAAATTTCAGAACCAACTCGGTTCCATCGGACCGAAGCATCAGGGTCTCCCGTTCCGTCCCTAAATGCATCGGTATCGATCGCATTTTAAATGGCAGTTAAAATAAATTACACCACTAAACGTTCCACGCAGTAAAACGTTCTGCCGGTCCCTACCCTCCGGAATTCCACCCGGCCAAGCCCGTCTCACACCCTGTTCCCCATGATGCGGAACCGGGTCGTGGTTGCTTCCTGAATTGAATGCTGCTGCCCCATGTAGGTATCGCTACGACAACAACAACAAAAAATCGGTAATTGGTTGTGCGTGCCGTGCCACATCACAGCCCGTGTCCAGGTATCGGAAACGTATTATTCAAATTTTCCACACCCACGTGGCCATCGATTAAGCCGGTCATCGAGCATATCGTTCCAATCTGGTCTGGCCGGGCCGGCATTAATTCGAGGGATTGCCAGATTTATGTTTGCTTTGCGGGTAGGCCCACTCTTTGCGCACCGCCAGCTTCCGGTGTTCCGGTGAACGGATTTCCAATTTGACAGTTTCACCTTCCTGCGTCACCGGCATGTGCCAAATTTGGTTGTAAAGGAGTATCGCTACAAAATCAATCACCCAACGGCGGGCAAATTGGATGCGCTGCGAGATGCGTCCAGTGGACCGTGTCGACCGGCATTATGCGCGTCCATTAGCGTCCGCGACCGATCGTTGCGTCCCCCCGTGACGCACCGCGCCCATCCGCTCGGAAGGTGACATGGGGCGCGGGTTGCGAAGTCACTCTGAGTTTGCAACGGCAATGGGAAGACGACAACAGTGACAGCTCCCCGCGCTGACTGTTTGTTTGTTTTCTTTTAACGTTACACAAACGATTAAATCGTTCCCCGGTCACCGGATCGCCCCGCCAGGGGGTTCGGGAGAGAAAGCAGGAGCAGCACACGGGCACGAGACATGACAACCGCGTATCAACAGCGACATCAACGGAACGGAAGTTAATGCGCGGTAAATTATAGGCCCGGCGCACTGAACCGCACCGCGCCGAAGCCGCGCAGTCAGCAGAACAGTCAGACAGTGGTAAGAACACAAAACACATCAGGAGCCCAGCGGAACAACACAACGGCCAACAACAATACCGCACCCTTCCGGTGTGCGCGCGCCCGTTCCAACCTCCGAAACCGTCGAGGCCAACATGGCGGCGGCGGCGGCCACACTTCTACGTCCAACGTCAATTGCGCCGTAATCATTGTTTGCGCCATGACAATCACTGGACGCCATTTTGAGTCGGTTCCGGCGCCGCTCGGGACCCCCCCCCCCCCCCCCCTTCCATGGGCATGTCGTCGCTTCAAGCTCTCTCTATGGGAGCTATTGTTTCGCGCGGTAGGCGTACAGAATTTTATGCGCAGTGCGCAGCAGTTCCACGCCGATCCGCGATGGCATCTCGCGCACAGACGACTCTTTTTGCAGCGGAATTCTGGGCCGTGGAAAAAATGGTATCAGACGATCTTCTGCTTACGCAACCGGGAGCATCTGCTTACGCAACTGCGATCTGCGATTGGAAGCGAACACTCACCTGCAACGAATCAGAAAGAGAAAAAGGTTTATTAGAATTATTCATAAAATGGTTTGAAAATTAATAGAAGCAGTTTGAAGGTTGAAAATGAAGCATACGAGGTGTGTCCAAACATTTTAGCAATATTTGAATTTCCGAGGGCTACGTATGTTCGTTTTTTGATTTTTATGGCGTTAGGTTGCTACACATGTCAGTGACTTATGGTGAAAAGTTTGGCCATTTTGAGTAATCAGTCAATTTTCCACAGCCATTTTGCTTGGACGTGTTTTGGCACATTGTCGATTTTACTCTATTCCAAAATATGGATGGCAAAGAATCTTTATCAAATTTGGTGTGAAAATCGAAATGTTGACTGTGGCTAATGGTCAAAAATCGGAAATACGTAGCCCGCGGAAATTCAGCTGTTGCAAAAATTTTTGAACACACCTTTGATAAATGAAAACAGTAAACGTCGCTTTAGAGCCTGAATAGGGCAACTATTGAAAACTCTTTTTATCATTAACATAGGAACACTGGCGGTCGAAAGTTTTAGGCCAGTGGTACGAATCGATTTTGAAGGGAATTTCGAACTTTCTGACGTCGCGTAAATTAATGCTAGTGTCCGTTACAGTCACGGAAAGAACTTGTTGTAGTTGTTGTTTTCCCATTTTGCAATTATCAGACCAATTGAAGGTTATTTATTCGGCAGCTTCGAGCAACTTAGTGAATACTGCCAGAAAATGAGACACATCTTTCGTGCTACTTCTAGAGGATGATGATTTCAGAAAGTATTTTCTGCTGCCTCATTGAAAAAAATATCTTTGAAACTTTAAGCTTTAAAGAGCTGCAATTTAAAGCAAATGGCCGCAGTTGGTGGGACTGCATTGTGCATGGCCACCGACTGCTTGAAACCAAAAAAGGCTCCATGTGCCACGCTGCTATTTTCAATCGCGAAATCATTCAAAATATCAATACAAAAAGAGACACGATTTTTTTGCAAACCTGTGTGATATGAATGAAAGCTCAAAAGCTGGTATGCGGTATGTGTGTGGTGCGGTGCGGTTTTAATATCTAATGCCAGTTCAACGGGTGATTCAATATTCCGCTAAACGCTCTGATTGACTTCCCATATCAAATACACTAATCGGATGCACCTGTGCCCGGCAGCGAGTTATGAACGGGTTTTCATTACATTTCCCCGAACTTCATCGGCGAAAGCGCATGATCCGATGCGAGCGATGGCCCGAGCATGACCACCCAGAACGCATTATCGAACCCACCAGCAGAAGGCAGCAAAAGCTCGCAATCACGAAAAAGTCGCTCCTTTCATGTCACACGCTAGGCAGGACATGCCGTGCTTCATCACCGTGTCTCGGTAGTTCAGCGGAAAAACTGGTAATGGAACCGACTAATTTAAATAATGTCCCGACCCGGTCACGTGCCGTAACCGGGTCGCGGGGCCCGGGGGCGACATTATTCAACACGCACATGCAGGGGCCAAAACAAAAATCAGAAAAAAGAAAAACGTAGACTCGAACGAAATGAATGGCCGACCTGTCTGTGGTGGTGCAGGGTGGGTGCGGAGCGTTGTGAATGGCTGCGAAAGCAATTTCATTTGATGAACATCCACCGCCGTAATGGCGACCGGAATCACGGTTCGTCCGGCAATCCGCGCCGGCAGTCGGGGTGAGCCATCCATCGCGGGTCCACGGCCGAACCCCTGACGTGTACTGACAGGCCCTAGGCCCACACCGGCGACGCAATTTAATCGGTTCGTCATATTCTCGGCACTCACCAGCTTTCAACACTGGGTTGGGCCGATTTTTGGGCGCCCGATATGGGTTTAATATCGGGCGACGGTTTCGCATCGCCTCCAGCGTCGCAATGCTGACGTTTGAAAGGACTGCACTTCAATCGGTTGACTTCATCGGCGATGGGTGCGGTGCGATGATCGAATGGGTTGCATCATGCCGCCATGCCATCATCTGATTGATCTTTGCTGAGCGGTCTGAATGATCTCACTGCTGCTGCAGCTGCAGCAGGGCAAGACATTGTTTCTATGGTACCAGAGAGCAAGAACTTGACTGCACCACTGCTACGGCACATTCGGAAAGCTCGTCTTGAAGGAGCCCAAACGCGGACGTGGATGCAGTTGCCAATCAGCGATCATTCGGTTGGCGTGTGTGCGTTAATTTCCCGCGGGAAATGGTGTTGATTAACGAAACCACGTCGGGCGCTAATTGGATGAGGGCGTTGTCACGCGGCGACAAGGATAGCAACCAAAACCGGGCTCCCGGTTGGCGTCACGCCATGGCGACGATCCGGATGGATGTTCCCGGCGCATGCACCGCGGGACTGCACGTACTGTTTCGCGTTAGAAGGCAAGTCTTTCCACGAGGTTTCGCTTTCGGAGAACCTCATCACCAATTGCGAGTTTAATTTTTCATTTCAAATCCCTACCGTGCTACGTTCTAGTCCTGGAACATTCCTCCAAAGTGCATCTCGCATGCCAACACCCCGCCATAATCAACCCGCTCATTTACTGTGCCATCCGTGGCGCATCCCAAGGCAAACAGAATGAGTAGTACAGTGACCAAGTGCCGTTGTTGTACCTGTTTGTACCGGAGAACAATGAAGATAAAAATGTTGAAAACAATATTTGGTTTGCCACGTCTACACCGAGCCGTGTTGACCGAGCAAGGCACCAACGACCGGATGACATCATAAACACTGTGCATCGATCGGTAATTGTTATCGGGTAGCAGGAGTTTCGCACGAGTTCAATACCCGTTCCCCCGGGTCCTGGGGGATTTCGGGGGACTGGAAAAGTTTTCCACAAAGCAAAGCAATGCCGGAGTGTTGGAGTGGAAATGTTGGCAAACAGTTGGTAAAGTTCGGCGGCGGTGCCTTTGAACCGATTCGAGCTCCGATGGAAACGGCAGCACGGTCAGTTTTGAATTTTGTTTTCCGATTCACACCCAAATGTTTGGCACTTTCGTGGGGAGTTTAAGGTTCTGTTGGAGAAAGGCAGCAGAGTGTAGGTCGTTAGTAAGTTGGTTAGATGTCCGATTTGGTGGTGCGTAGTTTTTATCAAACTATACTTTCCACCTTCCGGTTGCAGTTGGAACTAACCGATGCTTACGTTGCATCGTTCCGTGCGGTCTTTCTACTACACGAGTGTGTAAAACGGGGTAGACTGTTTGTTAGTCGTTTTTTTTTAATATTAAGTCTGTTCGTTGGATTCGAATTTGAGCTTCAATTAAATTAGATAAGGTTCGCAAGTGTTGAAGCGACCTCTAAAAAAGCACCGGAACCTCTAGATCTACGTGATGCCAAAGCGTCTTCTAATCCCCAAAACAGGACATATTCAAGGTGCCGATTATAGATCCCATGAACCTAAGTCAGGTGAACGCGCCGAACATTGTGCACCAAACCAAACGAAATGGGACTTTACTTAGACTCAATCGGTTTTTCAAAATGGCTACTATCTGAAATTCTTCTGCTAATCATGCAATTTTGTTGAAATCTGTAGCTGTGTATCTGTAGAAATCTGAAAGCCGCAATTTATCGATGTACTTGAGCTGTTGCTCGTCGGTTGATGTGGGCTCTTTAACGCATTCATAGCCAGTTTTGATTGCCAAAACATGCAATGCATCGTCAAAAATAAACTCGTCATGCTAATTTAGACAGACAATTTAAACACAAAGTTCCGGTATTTTTGAAACACAGTAGCATATCTCAATTCAGAACCACTGTTGAAGCTTCAGGTTCGAGCCCGAAATAAACATAGATCATTGCCAGCAAAAGCCACAGAAAGGAACACTACTAACAATTCGTAGAGCACGGGAAACCCCCAAAAACCTGAGCCACTGAGCCCGAGGTTGCGCAGTGACGGAAGCATGTTAAGAGAATCTCCTAAATTCACACCCTAATTGTAAAAATAAACTCCGAGCTCCCGGCACCTAGAGCGGAAGGGTCAGTTCCTTTGCAAGTAAAAGTTTTCCAAACGTGCCTCCGCACGTCCACATCATTCTCGCGCCACGCGTGCTCGACTAAAAGCGTTCGGCTCTGGGGCCGACGTGGCCAGGGACTTCAAGTGGCCGAGCCGGGCCGGGCTTCCGGTCGACGGAGCTTATCGGTTGTGCTGGCTGGAAAGCATGTATCGGTTCCGAGGCGGTTGGCGCTGCTCACGGTCTACCTCTTTCTAGTTTCTTCGTACGCTCCCGGGCGGGCAGGGCGGCAGCCAACCGTATCCATTGGTCGGAGTCCCCAACAAAGCGAATGGCCACTGTGTGCCTGCCGCCGGCCGGCCCAGCTGCCGGTTACGGTTGCCTGAGCAAGCGGAGCTAGCTTCAGCGAGGCTGGCGGTGGCATCGGCACCACATTCGGTTCCGGTTGGTCACCCAAGCGGCGCATAAACAGAGTCATCAAAAAATCGGCACAAACTCCCGGCTGCGTCCGTAGGGCCCTTACCGATAGAGTTGGAGCAGCAGCAGCGAACACGACACGAAGCAACACATCTCAAAATCATCCCCGCGCCGAGAGTAATGTGAGGCCGGGTGGCAACCGGAGCGCCGCGCAACTTCAAGGCGGAACGGGATATGGGAAAAAAAGGAATGGAGCGCACGCGTTGCCAAATTTTGGCAACTCCAGCCAAAACAGCCCTGCGCTTTCATGTGCTCACCGCGACGACATTCGTTTGGCGTTCTGTCAGCCCGTGCCGGGGGGGAGCGGAAATAGAACCCCAGGCTTCCAGCGAACTGGGAGCTGGCTGGGAGCTCGGTGGGAGCGTCGCACCAATAACGGCACCGGCACGGCGAACGGAGCAAATGGAATCAGAGTACGGTACGAAGAGTGGTTGGCTGTGCTAAGCCATCGACCACACCTAACCAAAATCACTTACCGTGAAACCGGTGCCAGTGCAGTCAGTGCCTGGACCCGTTTGCCAGTTTTCCAACTGCCTCCGTACGCCGGAACCTGTAAGCGTGCGCCCTCCTCCTCGGTAGTCGAACAGAGTGAAATGGTAATGACTTGGCTCGAATTACTTAAACCTCATCGGCAGCGAGTAGTACGCCAAGAACAGCACCCTAGCTACAGTGCCTTCTACAGTTTCCAGCAACATGGAAAGTGTAACCCAACTCACGCGTGGATAGTCGCTGTAACGTGAGTGCTCGAAGGCGCACGGTATCGTATTTCACTGCGACAAGGCTTGCGTTAGTTGGGCGCGCCATGCAACTGACTGTTTTTTCTATATTTTCTATATCCACAACATTCCCAATAGATCGAAGCGGTAACATTAATGAACCAACCAATCGGCCATCTATCGGATTTGTCACCAATTTGTGCCTCCGGATAGGCCGGCCAATGGCAAAGTTATGAGCATGTTGTGGATTATGCGCGAAAGAGATGACCGACCCTCAATCAATTAGTTTGTTGTCCTGCTCCGGAACTCGCGTCGAGATGGTGGGCTCTGATAAAACGTCGAAGCAATCGCGATTGCACTTCCTCAATTGACGGCGGCCCCAAAAAGGGGGGGTTTCATAATAATCCCTTCTGTTCTATCGCCACGCTTGCACGCGCTCACCTGTTAGTGTGCCGCGGACGTACGTAGGATTAGGCGGAACGTAAACAACCGGGGCCCTTAACCCAGTACCCGGGTTTCACATGCTAGTGGTCCCTTCCTGTGAACGGGCTGGTAAAATTGAATAAAGCTTCAAACACGCATAATCCCCGCGATCGATGGCAGGGAGCGCGCTGTCTAATAATCCGCACCGTGAACCGGGGCATCCTGTAGCGTACAATTAAATATTACCGAGCGCCGCGCTGCGCCGATAATCTCACTCATTAATCAACGTCCTGTCTGCCCCAACGTCCTGCCGGCTGAAAGGGCCGATCGTGCCGCATCACGTTCTGCGCGAAGGTGTCAACAGAAAGGAAGAGGGCCATTTGCAATTACTGGGACGCGCTACACTTACGGTCGGTTCTTGAACATTACTGGTGGGTCTCTACCGGCTTCTCTCTCTCTCGCTCCTGATTGTCCCGAGGCTTTTACAGCATTGCGCCACAACAAGCAAAAGAGTGCGCCATGGAGGGACATACCCGAGTCCAAAGTCCAACGCCCAGAAGTCGTCTGCTCCGCATTGCCTCGAGGTCTCCAAATAGAACCCTAATCAGGAACGCCCGGAACTGGCTGGTTAATTGACCGAAAAATCGATTGTCTCCTTGTCCCAAAGCGGTAAAACAAAATTATTTCCTTCCTCCGTTTTGCGCCATAGTTCACTTATCAACTACAACAGTCAACCTCTCAGATACGGCCGCGGGCCGGGAGGCGGAACTAGACGAAAACAAGGCCGAACCGGAAACCATGTTACATCTTGTTGAACTGGCCGGTCGTCGGGCAGCATCTGTCAGCCGGGGGACCGTGAAATTGAAAGCCTGGGGTTGCGGTTTCATGGTACCTTCGAAGGAAAGGAAATCGACCGTAGCGACCGGCTGATTGACGGATTGATTAACCGAATCTCTTGCGCCCTCGAGCTACGCGTGGAATGACAATCACACTTCACCGTCCCACAGTTCCGGTTGCGCTGCAGGAAGCTCGCCCCGATGCAGTTGGACTTCACCAACCAAGTGGAGGAGCGTCATACCTCATCATTCTCGACGGTGAGGGTCTCAAACCACAATTAAGCAATACTGGCGCATACTGCGACAAATCGTCTCGATCTTGGTCGGCTTCGTCCACCGGTCGTGTGCTGCATTCCGACGCATTGCTTCCGGGACGAGAAGTCCACTGCGTCAGGATGCGGCCACCGGGGCGAGGGTATCATCGTCGTTCGTCGGTATCCAGGGTAGTTCTAAACATACAAATAATAACTCCCCAGGAAGTCTCCACCATACGCACTCGACTGTGGCGACTTGGGGCAAACGGACAATTCTCTTCAACTCCCGCCGCGGTGTCATTAGTGGTCGGAGTAACGATGCTGACGGGTGATAGCGCAACAACCACCTCACGGTTGCGAAGATAGTTGTTGAAACTTTAACTGTCTCGTCACAAACCGGAACGATCCGTACTCGAAAGTGCACCGTATCTGGTGATGCTAGTGACGCGCCACGCCAACCGAGTACAACGTCGAAGAATGGGGCGTGTGATTTTGAACATCTCCAAGAGATGGCGACAAATGTTTGCAATTGGTAATGATGTTAAGCTTTGTTGATAGTTACAGCCCCTAAAGCAACCTATACCCTGCCAACCAGCGGTAACTAGTTGTCGTGGAACATATTCGTTTGTTTAAACATTGATCATGCGTTTCCCGTAGCATGAAAACCGGGAGTTCAACTTGAGGAAAATGATTTACAGTTCTCTGATGGAATGTCTTTATTCTCGCTCGTGTAGACGTGAACTGAAGGATCGAGCCGAAACGCGCTCGATCACGCATGGAGTGACAGAAAACATAAAAGAGAGAAATAGAGAGCCATGGCGAAATGGCGAAATGGCGAAATGACGGAATGACGGTACGTCAAATTCAAATTGTAACGGCGATAGTATACAATATACCGAACATACTGGCCGCCTTGAACTAGCATGGCTTGTTCAACATAATTATAATGGACTTGGTAGTAGCGCGATTTTGGTGACAGGACGAACAACGTTGTCTGCCTTTGCTGTCCTGAGGGTGACAACTCGAACGACTCCATCCTTTCCGGGGTGCGTAGCGGTGATTTTCCCCAATGCCCAAATCGCTGGTGGCGCATTATCTTCCTTCAGCAGGACCACACGTCCGACGTCAATGGATACTGGCGGATTGCAGCCCTTGCTGGCACGAGTTTGCAGCTGCTGCAGATATTCCGCTTGCCATCTGGTCCAAATACGCTGTGTACGTTGCTGAGTACGTTCCCAATGTGACAAACGGTCCTCCGAGACTTCCTGCAATGATACTTCTGGAACGCTTTGGAGATTTGTTCCAATTAGAAAGTGACCCGGAGTAAGTACTTCGAGGTCTTCTGCTTCTGTCGGCATGTGCACTAGTGGACGCGAGTTTAAGCACATTTCGATTTGTGCGAGTAATGTAGACATATCTTCGCGAGAGATATTGGAATTGCCGACTTCCCTCAAGAAATGATGCTTTGCTGATTTCACGGCGGCCTCCCATAACCCACCAAATTGGGGTGCACGTGGAGGAATGAACTGCCAATGGATCCTTTGGCCAGTACACCAGTTGACAATCTTGTCTCGTTCGCCGGAACCCTTTTGTAGCATGCGGAAGACTTTGTGCAGATGGTTTGCTGCACCCTTGAAGCATGTTGCATTGTCGCTGTAAATGGTGATTGGTTTTCCTCTACGAGCGGTAATTCTATGTAGAGCTGCTAAAAAGGCATCAGTTGAAAGATCGGATACGAGTTCAATATGTACCGCTCGGGTGACAAAACATATGAAAATGGCAGCATAGGCCTTTGTAGCTGTACGATTTCGCACTTCAGATTTGATGAACACTGGACCAACATAGTCAACATCACAGCTTAGAACTGGCCTGCTTGATGTTACATGTGATGCTGGGAAATCTGCCATACTTTGTTGAATTAAAGTCGGTCGATGACGAAAGCAAGTATGGCATTGATGATAGACCTTTCGGGCTAGGTTTCTTCCCGATAAGATCCAAAACTGCAAATGAATGGTGGACAACATCAGTTGTGGTCCTGCATGTAGAAGCTTTCGATGGTAGTACTCCACTATCATCCTCGTCAGTGGATGCCTAGCACACAGTACGATCGGATGTTTTGAATCTTCTGAGATATCGGCGTGAATCAGTCGACCTCCTACTCGGATCAATCCTTGAGCGTCGAGCTGTGGTTTCAACCATTTTAAACGACTTGACCGTGATACGTATTTTCCAAGGAGCAAATCGGTGTGTTCTTCACGAAACGATTCCCTTTGAGCCATTCGGCATAGTGCATGCTCAGCTGCTTGGAGCTCCTTTGTTGTAAGAGGGTCAATCTCTCCTCGTGTGATGGAGAGTGCGTTGTTGCGTTCGTTGAAACGTTTGTACAAGTTGTTGAGATATAAATCCTTAAAGATTGTATTGGTAGCCGTTGTTGACACATAGCTCATGTCTTGAGCCAATTTCTGTAAAGTTCCCGTTGCCACGTATGGAGCGGACGATGTACCATTTGTAACGATTTGCAACTTGTATGTGGATATTGGTTCATCTTGATTTTCCCGCCACACGATCCTTTGAAGTGGTTGATCTACTTCCTGCACCCTTATCTGTCGGTACATTTTTTCAATGTCGCCGACCAACGCAATTGCATGTGTACGAAACTTCAGAAGTAGAGACAGTAAATCCTTTTGTATGACTGGACCCACCAAAAGGATGTCGTTCAAGGAATACCCCGAAGATGTTTTACACGATGCATCGAAGACCACTCTGGTTTTAGTCGTAGTGCTGGACTCCTTGAACACTGCATGATGTGGTAGAAAACAATGAGAAATGTTAATATCAGGATTGTCCAATTTCTGCATATGTCCTAGTCGTTCATACTCTCTCATGAACTCGTGGTAAGAACTCTTTACAATTGCGTCTGACTCGAGCCGTCGCTCTAGAGTCCTGAATCGCCGTAGCGCGATACTTTTTGATTCACCCAATTGTTTAGTTGAATCATTTGTTCTCGGCAGTCGCACTGCATACCTTCCCGATGGTTCTCTAATAACTGTGGCATTGTAATGCGCTTCACATTCTGTGTTGGGTTGGTATGATTGTTCCGGGACTGCATCGAGTTGCCAAAACCTTTGTAGCACATTTTCGAGACCGACTGTTGTCACATGACAAGCTAACGATTTGGTTGGAAGTGCCTCTCGCAGAGGTCCACACACGACCCAGCCAAACATCGTTTCCACTAGCAGCGGATCCCCAGCTTCTAGATGAATCCGTTTCCCGGTGAATAGTTGTTGATAATGTTCTGCTCCAATGATCATGTC
This sequence comes from Anopheles cruzii, assembly GCF_943734635.1. Lineage (NCBI taxonomy): Eukaryota > Metazoa > Arthropoda > Insecta > Diptera > Culicidae > Anopheles > Anopheles cruzii. The sequence goes on from NC_069145.1 coordinate 29,683,868, forward strand.
GATCGGAGCCGGTTTGTAAAACGTTGGATCAGCCAATTCTACGTCGGGTAGCTTTAAACTGCTTGTACTGATGACACTTGATGGTAAATCAGATGTTGGTTTCTCCATTATGAAAAAGTTCTCTGTGCTGTAGAACGAATTCACCTTCGAATGAATAGTTGCGTGGGTCTCATATTTCACCCGATGCATGCTTTCTGCGATGCCTACTATCTGTGTATTTGTTTTTGACCAGCGAAGCTGGAGTTTTGCAGCCAACCTTTTCGACATAAAGTTGCACATTGATGCCGAATCTAATAGCGCACGAGCGTGATGGCGGTTTCCGTACCGATCCAGCACCCAGACGGTTACCGTTTCTAGTAACACCGTGCTGGCATACACTCGAGCCGATAAGCTGGCATTCGTTCCTGTTGGTTCAGGAATGGACTTGTTTTCGTGTACCAATGTATGATGCTTCTGGGAACACACCCGGCAAACGTGTTTCGATTTGCAGAATTTCACTTGGTGACCAACACTTAAACAATTCCAACACAGTTTTTTTTGTGTGACTACTTCCCGTCGTTTTTGCACGGGTAAAGCTGCCAGTTCGTCACATTGAAACGTTCGATGCTGCTCGGCACACATCGCACATTGTTGTGGAGCACTGAACTTGCTGCTGGTGTAGGTAGCCTTTGTGTTGGTGGTCTTCGGCGTGTGCCTTGCACCGTCTTCCTTTGTTTGATGCGTTTGCTGCCTAACACTGCCTGTCGTTCGCTCCGCCGTTTTTCGTGGTATGCGCGTTACTGATATTGCGTCTTCCGTTACGTCTTCCATGAAATGAGCAAACGATGCGAGGCTACTGGTTCCGTCACGAATACGCCGTGCCCACTGCATACGATACTCGCAAGGTAACTTTTCTACGAGTTCGGTGATCAGCATTGGGTTTTTTAGATGTTCGACCATACCCGCCGACCGTACGTGTTCGCAGAGTGACTGCGCCACTTCTCCGAATTCGATTAGGCTCTCCAGGTCATCGGCTCGAGGGGATGGGGTTTTTCTAACGCGATCGATCAGAACGTCCAATAGCAATTCGGGACGTCCAAAGCGTCTCTGGAGAACATGAATGACACTTGGAACTGATGAAGGGAGTAGAAGACGGCCTCGAACTGCTTCTTTCGCTGCCCCTTTCAAGCACCTTTGCAGGCGAATCATATTTTCGCCATTTTGAAAACCACACGCGTTGGTGGAGAAGTTAAAACTGCTAATAAACGTTGGCCATTCTGCGGGATCACCGCTAAAATCCGGCAGATCCTTCGGCAATGACTGTCGAGCTGCTTTTTGCTCCTTGGTGAGCGTCCATGATGATGCTTCTACGCCGACGCTTGTGGGTAGAGCATTTTCTCGCATTTCAGCGATTTCCGGCCTTGGCTGTTCTAGCTCGGTTCTCATCCGTCGGATCTCCTTTGTAACATCACCTTCTCGGTGACTCTCGACATTGTGATGTGTGACCCAGCTGGCCACACGGTCTGCTGCATGGCTCACACTGGAAACAATATCGTCTTCTTCTCCAAGTTGTTCTTCCAGAACACGATATTTTTCCTGCACAAACTTCTCTTCTATTTCTGCTTCCTGCTTCAGCCGTTCTAGCTGCCTGTTTTTCTGCTCCTCCAGCATCTGTATTTTTAGGTTAGCTCTGCGATCACGCACTGAAGATGTCGTCGATGCCGTTGACGACCGTACTCGACGTTGTCTGGCATCCGGTTGCCGGATCACCGGTGTCAATCCGAATGCCGCCTGTTGCTCCGCCCTCGCGGAACCCGAAGCCTTGGTTTCAGACATAATGGCACTGTCTGCACTGTTTCACTTTGTAAGCGTAGCTTATCCGGTTCGAAGGACCAAATGATCATGCGTTTCCCGTAGCATGAAAACCGGGAGTTCAACTTGAGGAAAATGATTTACAGTTCTCTGATGGAATGTCTTTATTCTCGCTCGTGTAGACGTGAACTGAAGGATCGAGCCGAAACGCGCTCGATCACGCATGGAGTGACAGAAAACATAAAAGAGAGAAATAGAGAGCCATGGCGAAATGGCGAAATGGCGAAATGACGGAATGACGGTACGTCAAATTCAAATTGTAACGGCGATAGTATACAATATACCGAACAAACATGTTTCAATAAACGGTGCTCTCTGTGTCTTCTTTTGCAATAAATTTGGAGGTCCAAATTCTCTTGGCAATGTCGAACTCAAAAGAATGCCTGATCCGATCAGAGTGATCCAAACGAAGGACCAAAGTCAAATTTCAACGCATTGATGAAGTTCATTCAAATAATCAATTTATCAAACTTTAACTATAGCAAGTCTTTAATAAGGCATGTGGACAGAACAACGTACGTCTGTTGGGACTTCTGTTGGGGGTCATAAATTGAAATACAATATTACGAAACTCTTCTTCGACTGACCGAACAAGGACCGAAATGAGGCCACCATTTCATCATGTCAGTTTTGTGCTAAAATTTAGTACACACTCCAAACACTGGAACACCCCGCCAGTCCCGATGGAGCCCAATGTTAACAATAGCCCAACTGGCTTTGTAGCGAATGCCCTCACAGTCGCAGGTCGTTAAAACTCGTGTCGTAAAGCAAAAGTCGGAGACCCGACAACGGTTCGATAAATAAAGCAGTCATAAAAAATGGGGTACAACTTACGCCGCGGACCCACAAAACCTTCTCTCGTGGGACGTTTTTGTAACGCTGTAACTCACCTGTAAATAAAGAAAAACAAACGGCATTATAAACAACACGCCAATGGGATCGGGCAATCAATAAATTCGGCAGTTTTATGTATTGTTGATGTGTGTGGCCTAATGTATCGATCATAACGTTTTCGCCGGGGCGTCGGTGGTCCGCGCAAAGCAGCGGGCACGATTCCCATGGCTCAGAAAAGGGTCTCCTAAAGGGCAATCCTCGTTTGAACCTCGAAAACGCCCGCGATGGAATACGTAAAGTGAGTGATCGTTACGGCGCAGCACTTAGTCATTGTTAGCTGGCAGTCGACACATCGCTAACGCGCCCAGCAAAGTGTCCTATGTTTTCGGGCCATAGCGGGCCCCGTCCGAGACATGCCCGTCGCCCGTTCGCTGGAGATTGGGGAGCATATTTATTCAAATGCGATACCGCGCGATAGTATAATTATGGACTCTACCCTGAGGCCCCCCACGACAATACGCGCAGTGGTGCCTAGCTGACCCTTCGCCCGACCAGGCTTTTTCCTCCACCGCCGACTGCCCTACGCACATGTTGTAGCGTGCTGAAAAAAGGCCACGCCGTGCGATAACAGTCAACGAAACACGGCACACACGAATGGTGGCCACCGCCGGCGTCGAGGAAAAATCAATCGACATGCAATAAAACCATAAAACCCCCGTGATCACGACACAACCTTTACGACGGGGCCGCCGCCGAGGCACCGACGAAAATGACAAACCGGACGGCGACGGGACCACGTGGCCATCGAGACCGGCCCAGGTGCCGGCTGCCGCGTAACGGGAAGGTCGCCCGAAGGTTGGATGGCCCATTCGGGTCCCACCAGACATCGGATCGCCCGTACACGTTACGGCTATCCTTAACTCGTCGGGAAAGCGTACGCACACTTTGAGCCGGCGGTAACAGCAATTCGCAGTATAACCATAACCGATAAACAATTGATCGCCGTGGTGCAGGCTACCGAGATACCGAGATGGGGCAGTACGGCGCGACATAAAATTACACACAAATGAGAGGAATTTGCGCGAACGATGGGTACATTCCGCAGTAAAGCCAACGTAAATGGTATAACGTCCATGATTATTTGACTCAACAAGCCTTATGCTGAAGGATGTTAATCAAAAGGAAGCAATGCTTAAAAAAACAGAAAAATTAAACAAGTAAAACACGGATCGAAACAAGAAACATTGCAACACAAAAACAAAAAGGAAAACAATACAAATTAATTAAAGCGAACAAATTTATACACAAAGCAAAAAGCGCAGAAGATGAAATGCGTGTAGGACTGAATTTTAACAAATAAATACTACAATCGAACCCTTCCACGATATTCGCACGCATTTCAACGTGCCAAACGCAGACTGTGTCGCCCTCTATCGTCCAAAAATACCCACAACTCGCCAACCGAGGTGTCACACCGTGGCCGTCCTCCCGTCGACGCACGTTTTCCAACACCAAAACACAAAAATACTTAAAACAAACGCGGGGGGCCACGTAAACGACCTGTAAAACGGTTGTCACGGCCAACGCCAGGGCCATTCGAATGGCAATAAAATAATGGCGCGCCACGCGGGAAGTCTCCGTGGGGGGGTTGGTTGAGCGCCATTTTACAGTGCAAAGCTGGCAGGTTGGCAACGCAGCGTGTGGGACGGACGTTCGCTGGAAAATGTCGATGGTGACACGAAAACACCAAATGAACGCAATAACACAAATTATTGCCTATTGTTTGCCACGTTGTCTCTCGTTTCCCGCTCAGAGAGAGAGAGAGAGAGAGAGAGAGAGAGCGAGTGTCCAGGCGGACCGAGCGGTCTTTAATGACCTCGTAAATAGAATCTCGTGTTTCACGAGCCCACGAATGTGGCGGAGCTGCCACTCATCCCTCAGCATACCGGGCCGACGACCACACCTACCTCGTCGGGCGAATCTCGTCCATTAGAGGGACGCTCCGGTCGACAACTGGGCACTGGTCGCAGTGGACAAAACCCGCGACTAATGCGACACTGTTGGCTGTGGATGGGCTTATCGCTTACATCATCGCATGCAAGTTTCTGCGGCCATGGACGGTGGAGGTGGAGGAGCCAGCCCGATGGGAACGTCCCAGGAAAGGGGCGCCAACCCTCTAGCCACTACTGCTGTTCACACGCGCTTTACACAAGCCCCACACAACCGAAGTGGATTTGTAAGGTTCTGGTCAACCCGTACCCAAAATGGGCTGGGCAAATTTTCTCGCTTGATAAAAGAAGTGTTCTATCACCTTTAGGGTGGCACGGTAACTGTTAGGCATGGTGGGCATGCGAAAACCTACCACACCCACAACAGGTGGGAAGAAAACATTCAAAAGTATTTCGCACAATGCGATCCCACGTCCACGATAATTGTCGCTTGGAACCCGATGACGTAGCAAAGCACTCTCAATACACGCCTGAAGTGGAGTGTCTGTTTCAATACTATTTTAGGAACAGCATTGTGTTGAAAAGGATAGTCAAATTCAAAACCCATTGTGACGAACCTTTAAAAATTCTTTATCTAAATTTAGAATTTAGTAACTAAAATAACTAGCTCATTAGAACTAATGATCCGCAATGCAAAATTAGTTTTTTTGCTTTGTTAGCTCATTTCGATTTTATTATAATCACTACATTTTCCTTACTAAACTCTTTTGCTTTTTCTGTAGCATTTCATGATTCTTTTTTAAGTGTTTTGCCACGATTAGTAACGTTTAAATGTGATAATTAAAAGAAAATGGAAAAAACCCTGAAACTAGTTAAATTACAAGCTTAAATATGCATCCATTTAACAAAACGAACTCCAAGCGTGCCCCGTAATAATGTTGACGGGTTATTCGCCGAACAGAAACATCCAAATTTGTAAAACATGCGTAAAAAATGCTGGAAAAAGTACCGTTAAGCAGATTCTCTCTCGGAAACTTCGAAACAGCAAAAAAGTAAAATCGGAAAACGAGAAAGGGGCAACGACGGGAAATACATCTCCGGGCAAAACACTCCAAAACACACTTTAAACACCCGACAGCACCGTTCCGGTCGGTGTGACTTGGCCAAACTTTTCGTCTGGCGCCCGCGAACTGATTCCATCTCGGTGCGGGGCGGCGACAACCGCCCCAAAGTCCCGGGTCCCGGAAGTGACGCAGAGCAAGTAACGCTTGTTGAAGTTTATTCCAAAACTTGTCCGTTCCAGTTCGGGAAGCCTTTTTCCACCGTCTTTTTTTCGTACGCCCGTTGGAATTCGGTCGGTAAGCCGGGAAGCTAGTAAGACCTCGTCGAGCGGCCCTTAGTTAACTTCAGAGGCAAGCTTCTTACGGTTACCGGACCCGAGAATGCGGGTAAAAAACCCCGAGAGAACGGGAAAAAGCTCGCTGCAGCGTGCAAGCTTTGTTTACTGCCTCGTCTAGGCAACGAGCGCCTCGCCGCAGCAAAGGAAGACGAGGAATGTCCGACGACACGTGCGAAATCCTCCGTGGCTCTCTGCCAACCGGCCAGCCTGAAGCGCTCCTCCGGTAAACGACAGTAACTGATGGTTTAATAATGACAAAATAAATGGGTTGCTCATTTTCATGCAAATTTCCACGGGGAAAAGAGGGTACTGCGGGCCAGAGGGCCCCACCCGTTGGGCACGATCATCGTGGCCACTGTGGGTTAACCGATGATTTTTTCAGCTACCTTCGCCCCATAAGGCACCTGCCTGTTCGCCATTTTTATCTGTTAACCACCGTGTGGGGCGGAAAATTGTCTCTCCGTGGCGCGAAGGTCCGAAGAATGGGAGCCGCAAATGTCTTGAGAGACAGCCCTGCGTGGGGAGTGCCGGGCGACGATGTCATCGTTCCGTGCAGAAGGGTTATTCCTGTTACTTGTGATGATAAATGACCACCCAGTGACCATCCCGTTGCGAGCCGGGGATGCGCTACGTGCGCTGCTCTGCGACCCTAGCTTCGCGTGCGGCAGGACATCTCTTCGGCGCTCCCGAGGGGACGTGTATTATAAATGGGCGCCTCTCAAAAGTTGCACCCAAAGCAACGTGCAACGAACGAACGTCATTTTCAATCTAATGCAGTCGGTGCGTTTCTTCCGCCGTGATGATAAATGATGATTCTCTTTATTACGGCAGCAATCGTGGCAACACAATCGCTGACCAATCTGTAGCGCCGCAAACGGGGAAAGAGAGCCGACCCAACCAGAATCAAGATTTATTGTAGAATGCCAACTTTGAATCGTTTTCAAGAAAAATGGACGCACCTTCGACGCAAAATGGGCTCCAATGCCCGTATTAGTATTTTTGTCATGCTAACCAAATTTTCTTCCTCGAACTCGTGCTGTTTACATCGGTCGGTGCTGCATCGTAGTAGTTGTGTGTCAACTACCGCCGACCCCAGGCAGTGCGGAAAATGAAATTACTTTTCCCAAAGTTCGCCTCACTCTCTGGCATTGACATCGCCCTTCGTTCGGTGAACTTTTTCCACCCATTGTCCACCTACCGGAGCACCGCAAGCTTATGAAACTTTTCCCATCACCTGTAAGCGCTCCATGCTTGGCTCTGGGGCGTAAATTGAGTTCCCCTCGGAAAGCGCTCGCGTCGCGCCCGAGCGCGATCCACGCCGGACGAAAACACATCCTTCCCATTAAGGGAGTATTGATTTTGTTGGAACGCAGCGCCACGGAGTCGAGACTGTCGAGCGGCGAACGAAGCGCACGCTCCACAAACGTGCAGCGTGTATGTGTGCGCGGTTGCCCGTGGTCCTGGCGGGAGAGTAATGCAATTGACGTTGACGTTCGCCCGGGACCCGAAGCACCAGTTGACCGAAAGTGGATGGAATTAGTGCAAACCGGCAGTTAGTGGTTAGGTGGCCCGCTTCTTACGGTGACATCTAAGAAACGCGAGCCGCTTCCTAGAACGCCCCGGGAAAGAGATTGGAGAAAAAGATGATGTCCCGAACTTCGGCCGCTTGTTGCAACGTGAAATTATTGTTTGGGCACTTTAGTTGGGAAACAGAATTTTCAAGCACCACTTTACCCGTAACCGGATACCGGCTTTGCGTCCCGATGTGCCTCCTTTAGGAAATACACGTTTAAGGTTCGTTGCCGGTAGACAAAAAGTAGTGCCGAACTTCAAGCGGCGGATATGCGTAAGGTCCCCAATCAAACCCACGGCTAAAGTAGCCACTTCTTGAAGAGTAAGTGGCGAAAATGGATCCTTCCAGGAGCCGGGAATCGGGAACACGGGATTAACTCTCGTACCGTTGCCTAAATTCATCCAACTTTCTGATTTCATTACTCAATTAATTTCCGGAACTGGCTTAAGGGAGGGGGGCGGACGGTAACTTACAAGAAAAGGTACACGGTAGTGAGTAAAGTGTTCCACTCTAATTGAGATTAATTTTGGCGATGCCGATGGACGGAGAGTGAATAATTTAGAAAGGTTCGTCCGCCGCGTCAGCTTGTGCCACATGAGATTGCGGCACTTGATAGCAACTTATGCAGAAGGAAGGTTTTGATTTTGTTGAATCACAAAGTACAAAGTAGTATGAAGTAATACAAAGATATTGAACATTCCTGAACGTTTTCAATAAAATTTAACAGCTTTTGCATCTCTTTAAAAATTGACTGACAATTGACGACGAGTAAAGTGAGCTGAATTTAAATTTTAACTCAATTTCACATACTTAATAGTCGGTAGACGATTTTCTTGGTTAGTATGAGCGGAGTTATTAATAAAAAGAAAGCAAAAGAGATGTCACGTAAACTAGCATGAAAATGGCCCAGTGACACTAAACAATGAAACTTCATCATATAACCGGCAATACTGTAGAAGGACCATCGAGTTTCGTTCAAATTTATAAGGCGGCCAATCAAAGAGGCTTACAAATAGCAAAACGGATCAAAGAAGACAATAAAAAATAACATTCCGATTTTTGCAAATGTTATTTGATTAAATATTCGGACGAAACGATAGTTGAACCTCAAAGTAAACGAGATTTCAAAACATTTATGGATTCGAATGGTGCTTTGCAGTGGAATGCATTTTATTGATAGGACGATAGCTTCCCGAGGATACCTTGGAACGATTCCGACTCCAACATACTGCTCTAAGCTACATCCCGATACCGACGCCTTGAATAGTTGAAGGCACCATTTACCTGTCGGTAACCTTAGATTGACTAATGGCATCTTTTACGTTCGAAATGGGTGCATTATGTAGGAGATCTGCATCGGCACCGTAACCGCTACAAAATAAACGCCCCGAACCCGGAACAGCCACCGGCGAACTGTTGGCGGGTTTAAAATTTAAAAACTATAAACAACCTACAACCGGGTATCGAGCTTCGGTTACCTTCGGGAGAGCTTGATACCACCTTCCCGCCATGACACCCTGAGAGCGTGTTAATATTTAATCTGCCACGTAACGTGATGGCCTCCGGGAAGAAAATACCCGACATTCCGAACGGCGATCGAAACCCCGGACACACTGAATCCCTGTGGAGGAGGGACCGAGGTCTTCCACAAACTGCATCGCCGAAGGTTTTATGGGCGACCGAAGAAAGGCAAAAAAACAAAAAAAAAGCAACACAACATGAATATGCAAACAACAGGCGAAAATCTGCACCACATGCGCCACGTTGGCCACCGCCGGGGCTAGAATCCGGAGCACGATTTGTTGCACTTTAGCACCGGACCCCGGGCAGCAGCGGCGGCCCCGACGACGATGGTGGTGTTTATGGGTTCGTGGGTCGCTTAGGACGTACGACGCCTCGGGCCCCCTTCAGGCAAACTGCAGGTCGCGTCCGCACCAAGTTTTACCTGAGCCAACGGCGCTGCCAACACACCTTCCGGACATGTGCTCCGGAGCGTACACCGTGCAAATGTGCACGTCCGTTCCATGCGGCCTCGGAGAAACGGCCGTTGTTGGCACGTCGGTTAGCCCGGCCCCGCCGGTGCTGCTGTGGCCGCGTAGGGTACTAAAATTGAAACCCATGAAAAACAATGAGATATCGTTTGCCAAATTTGCGCTAATCCTCCGAGAGCCATGAACCATTCGTACCGAGCGCCCCGCCCGATACGGCCAAGACGGTTGCCACAGTTTCCTATTCCGAGGCGCTGTGGCTCCCAAGATAGTACCGAAGCTTGCGTGGTTGACTTCGTCTTTTTCTGGTGGGTTGTCCGGCGTTTGGCCACGACCGTTGTTAGCATACGGGGGCGCAATACTTCTTGTTTCGTTCACTCTCACTCTGACAAGAATGTAGATGAGCCAGGGGATTGTTTCGCATCCTATCGCAACGTCACGTTCTAGGAGCGCCACGGTGCAATGGTGTCCCCCGCGGGGAATACTACCCGTGGAAAATGCTTCAAACCTGGCCGGCACGACACCCTTTTAACGGCAATCAAAATTTAATACCTCATCATACACTAGGGTTTCTTACCACGTCGGCCAACGGCACGATTCCTTTTCGCTTGATCTTTCTTCACTTCAATCAGATCAACTAGAGGCACGTTCGTGCTTGAGATGGCAAACGGCACCGGCCTCGGAGAAAAATGGTGACAACGTGGCCATCCCACGGGAACCGGGGCGCAGGTGAGAAATTAATCAACCTCCGACAGGTACCGCATCGTTGCCGATTAGTTTGCCAAACAGGAAAAGAAGTTTTGTGCGCGAAAAACAACACCATTAAACCGGCGAGACCCGCAAAAGGTGATAAAAGTCTCATATTCTTCGTCCTTGGGGCAAGTACACTTCGGAAAAGGTGTGAGTTCGCCTCCGCCAAGAACGGGGACTGAAACACGGGGACAGGACTGTACGCCGTCGGGGAAGTACGCCGCTCGAACAACCATTCCGTCCAGATTCCACTTCAATCTCAGTCACAACTCGATACGACACGAAACTCAAGACGGATCATTTCGCCCGTACGAAAGCACTAATCCGAAACCCCGCCTCGAGGGTAGTCCTCTTACAGCCCTTCGCGCCACTTTGACCGCCAACTCGTACAGTTCGTCTCTCATTTCACAGACTTTGGAGTAAACCAATCACTCTTGAGCGGGCCGCCTCCACGGAATGGCGAACGAAACCGAAACACTTTAAGCTCGACAGCAGCACTTCTACCGGAACGACTTCTCGAAGTCCCACCCCAGGCCTTGACGACCCGGTGGTGCCGGTGCGCCACCCAGTCAAACCCCAGCCACCAATTTATCAAATCCTCGCGACAAATCCCTTGCCATTGGGCGAGGATTTGCGACCCGGGGCAGAAAGTGTGTAACGAAACGGAAAACGGTGCCGGAAGTTGTTCGCGTGGAAGTGGTTGAAGTTGAATTTGGGCGAATTTTTACCACTACCTAGAAGAACTGAGAGCTACACCGGCAAAGCCGCTAGTCGCCCGCTTTACGAACAGGAATTGGAAGTTGAATGAAGAAATCGAAGTTGTAGGGTACACACCTGTTAAGTTAAACAACGCATTACCTAAAGGTCACTTTGTGTATTTTATGGAAAATGCCAAAAAGAAAAACCTGCCAGCTGCTGCATTAGGACTTTGAAATGAAGCAATTTCAATTAGGACGTACGACATCTCATGCGCCACCATGCGGCTCCATTCGGCTCCTACTCGGCTCCACTCAACCGGAAACGTTGTTACTAACGCAGCCCAGAACCTGTTTTCAAGACGATCAAACTAATTAAGAAACACCATTCCGTCAACTATCCTTCGACGCTACCGTGATGTCTGCTCCAGAGTTCTCCCGGTGCCACTTCCCGTTTTGCCACGGTTTCATGGTTGAACGTTTCAACATCAAAGAATTAATTGCAGCCACTTTATCACATTCAACATAATTTGGTTGCAAGCTGCAAAAACCGAAACCCGAAGACTCGAGCAAAAAAAGACAACCTCCGTTTAAAAATAGGGAAACGGAACAAGAAGTTGCCTTCATTAGCCCTTCTTCGGGTCGGTTGCTCTCAAAATTTGGAAACGGTCACAAAAAAATGGCAGAATCCTTGGTCACACACAAAAACCTGGCCAGTCGAATGGTTTGTAAGCTTTTATTTGATTCTGCATCGGGGAGCTCAACCGTTCGGGGCTATGAAGCCCCGAGGCGCTTGGGTTCGGGGGACAAAAAAAGCCCGAAGAATCAGTACCGATAAAGTTTTGGCCGCTCCAGCTGCTCCGTGATAATTTGATGACTAATGTTGTTCAAACGGAAGAGCCAGAGAGAGAGAGAGGGGAGGAAAAAGGCGCGTTCCAGAAATTATCACCCATTCCGGGAAGAGGGTACTACGGGTGCCCGTTTTTGTAGAGTTTGTCGAATGTTTTCGAGCATCGTTTCAGTTCCGGCTCTCGAACGGCAAGACAGGAATTAATAATTCAAACTGCGCAAAAGTTCTGTGTTTATCCTCGATGATAGGATAGTTTCGGCGGGGATAGTTTTCGTAGTGTTTTATGATTGTTTGCTGCATTATAAATCATAGGAAAAGACGCTTGGAATTATAAAGAAACTTCTACGTCCTACAGGACCACATCCGCGGCTCTGTGATGTGACGAATTTATAATGTACGCTTTCGGGTGGCTAAATGAGTAGAATAGAGACATTCCTTAAATTATAAAATGACTTTTTCTTATGTAAAAATCAATAAAAATTAACAATCATTTGTTCCAAATTATAATTCTGGGTAACATTTTTAAATTTTTTTTCTCTTTTTACATACATATTATAAATCAGAGTTGTCGAGTTCTGTTTGCAACGGCTTAAAACCATCGGCAAAGTGTCTTTTTTCTACGGCTTCATATTAATCCAAGGCTCTTTTCAGTCCGAAGTTCGACGATTGAAAAATAGCATTCGGTTCCTAGAACTACTCCGATTTCATTGCTACTCGAAACCCCTCGAACGAGCGAAGCAAAGCGAGCTGGCAATAGCTCAATTCTAACTTAACAACATTTCGCGCGTACTTTTTCTATTATTGACGTCAGTATTAGAAACACCAAGTTTCTCTGGAAAAATGTTAGCTTTTAATAATCTTATTTTCATATGTTTTGGCTCCAGATAATGCAAAATTCCCCCATCACCAACACAATTACCAACGGAGCTGTTCTAATAATGTATAGGTGAGAAGAAGAAACCATTGCCAAGCTGCTTAAATTTAGAAAAAGTTTCTACAACCTCCCTCAAGACAACCTTAAAAGGCGGACCCAATTGCCATGCTTCTCCGAACAATAGCCGTGCCCACATTTTGCATTCCAAGATGTGCTCCGTCTACGTGCAATTGTTGCTCTCGGTGGGGGATGATGCATGATACTTAACAAAAAACCATCGTCCCAGAAACATGTGTAAAAGCGCTGCTTTGCCCTTCTGCGCACAAAGCCTCTGGTCCAACGGATGTTGCTGCGTTTGTTGCATATTTCAGTGGCATTGAATATTAATCGAAACCGGGGTGTAGTGTTATGGCAAAGGCGTTCGAGCGGGGGTGAAGAAAACAGGACATCCAGAGGGTTGTGGGCCGGGAGGAGGAAATAAAATCGAAGCGGAAATGCTCCAAGCCGGTCGGTCGGTCGGTCAAACGGTCTGGTGAGCAAACGGAGGCCGACGCGCTATTATGCAACGCCGGCCCATTCGCTTCGTCTTATGTTCAGGGTTGAAGCAAGGATACTTTTGGCCACACTGCGGGGCACCGGGCTTAAGTTTATGGAGAAACGGGGCCCGCTTTCGGAAACAACGAACGTCGGCTCCAACGACCTAACAGATGAAGGGCAGATTGTTTTCTGCCAGCAGTCCGTCCGGAGAGTAGGTGTCTTGAGCGGCCCCAAAGCACACACCCGAACACACCATAAGTACTAGGCGTGTCACTGACTTCCATTTCTGATGGGGTTTTAGCAACTCTCCGAAGATGGTCCGACCATTCGGTCGGTGCGGTTCGCCTTTGCCGACAAATATTATTATGCCGCCGACTGGCTGTTATGCTGGTTATGCAACAAAGTGTTTCTCGTTTCGCAGCCGGTTCCAGCATATTGTTGAAAGCGTCGGATCATCGTTGGGTCGTCCTTGCCCCTCGCCGTCGCCGGTGAAGGCTTCGCGCAAGAAACTTTCTCGATCTGCCAAGACACCGTACCTTCAAAGTTCGAGAAGAATCGTTTCGAAACGTTGCAAGGAAATTGTGCAACGGAGCACAGCGCAGTGTTTATCGCCCGACTGGCTGCAGTTGCAGCGGGAAACACGAATACGAATGCATCGCAGTGATCGAGAGCGAGCTCGTGTGGTCCCCGCCAGGGTCCTACCGCCTCGGGCTCGGACCAAACATCCCCGGGCAGGATAAATAAACTCGCAAACAAACAAACAATCGAACAAACCTTACGCCCGGCCGTCCGCCCGTTACAACATTCCGAACCGTCTCCGCCCGGCCGTTTCCAGACAACACCTACGCTACGGCTTAGAAGGTCCGAGGACCGGCGTACCCAACTCACCAAACTCACCATTATCTGGGGCCGTGTGTCCGACTTAACTGCTACCGGTGCCGCTGATAGCTGAGTAGTGTTCTTCGGCGTGTCGCAATCGTTGCATTCAATACCCCGATCCCTGGACTCCAAAACAGTTTCCCTGGACCCTAGAAGACCCTCGACTTCCAACACACCGGAAGCGACTGATAGGATATTCGTTTTCATTACACCCTCTCTGCTCTGCTAGACTCTAAAGTTGGCGCTGGCCACCAAACCTGGACCAGCACTCCCGGGCTGGCCAGAAGGCTTTTCCGTGTTCCTTATCGCAAAACCATTTGCCATGAGAGCTTTACGAATGAGTGAGCCCAACAAATGGGGCACCTTTTCCATTTTATTTTTGCTTTTGGCACGAGAAAATTTGCAGCACAAAGTTTGCACAACGTGTTTTTGGCACGTCCGTGTGTAGGGCCTCTGGAGATTAGGAGTTTCGTTTGAACGGCTTTAAATTTCGCTACCATTGACGCCGGCCGGGCAAGGCGTTTCCAGTTTGATCACAAGTTTCTAATCAACGATTTGTATAGCTGAGCCCTGACGGGGGTTGGGCGAAAGTATTTCTAAGGCCCTACATCTACAAGCTCCTTATTTCTGTGGGACGCAACATTGTGTCAACCGATTGCGCTATAGCCAGGAGCGCCTGGCGCAAGTACAAACATGTCAATAACTTGCCAACCATCATCGATCTAGATCGTGATTGTTCCATCCCCTGAATGGCTTGGCAAATAGTGTGCTTCTTAGGAAAACTATTTGCTCTACTTGCTCCATGTCAGCAGTCCCTTGGCCGTCTGTTTGCCAACGGGATGGGACATCACAACATCATGCACAGCTGCTTCTGCTCGTGCTCCAACTCAAACCTAAAAGAGCTCACATCATCAAGCTGCCGGCAGGGTTCCGAACCGAATAGCTGACGCCATCCATTGCGCTGGGAGCGTCCGTTCACCAAGATGGCTTCCGTTCGCCCGGTCGGCCTGCAGACGGTGCCAACCATCCGCCGGCGCGACAATCAGTCCCGGGAAGCGATCAAACAAGTAATCCACCGAGCCCGCAAGTAGCTCGCCAAACTTCTTCGAAGCAACATAAACGTCATCATTAAACATGTATCAAATAATTAACAGCATATGTCCGAGGACCGAAAAGCGAACGTCCCCGGCATGCCGGCAGTCGATAAACACACCGACCGGCTGCCACGACCGGACTGGTTCTGCACCAGTGCGGCGCTCCAGCACCAGCATGCTAGGCCCTGGATCGGAGCGGAGTGGGTCGATACATAGAACGATCAAGTTTTTTGCATGCGAAGTGGGCGGAAAGGCGTCCAGAGTACATTATGCCCGACCGGGCACCGCAAGAGAGCGGTGAAGCGCAGCGTTATGGAGTCCACCTTATTGCTGCGGCAATCGCTATCGTTAATATGCTTCATGGATTTTACGGCAGTTGCCAAGCTTTCTAGAGCAAAACCATATCACACGCGCACGCTCCCGGACCACCGGCCCTGGCAGGGTATGAATAATAAACTGACAGACTAAACCGTGGAGTGGAATATCGAATAAGTTGAGGAACGCAAAACACGGATGGATCATGAAAATCGACCCTTACCAAAGAAGAAGGGATAATGTAACAAATAACAATAACATAGACCGATTAAAGCAAAAATGTTATCAAACAATAAGTAAACAAGAAAAAATAATTGTGAAGCTATTAAAACATGTCATAAAAAATTTAAAAATTATTTCATGAACTTATAAATTGTGACAAATTAGAGTAAATTTAAAAATCCGTTCAAATAAAGCTTAACAAGTGTGAAATAAATGAAAACAAGAGATTGATAGTAACAAAGTATCGACTGCAGCTAGTCAACAATACACAACATAATAAAATGCAACTAAAAATGTATAAAAAAGCTTTAGAATACAAACGATAATTCCACCATAAAGAAAGAAAATCCCTCTCTCACTGCTATTGAATCAAACATTATTATGAGCAAATATAGAACATGGAAAAGCCGCATGGTTTTAGTCAGTCTCTCCGCCAACTGGAATCCAACAACACTGTCTGTGCACAATCGCAGTCACTATTATTGATTTCCGCCCGCAGTGCAGTCCTAGACTACTGACACGGACCGCTGACTCGTGATTCAAGGAGGATTGAAACATGTTCCCAGCAATTACTGTTTCTTGCGCCGCGATACAAGTTCCTCTCCATTGATTGCGTATTCGAGCGCGACCTAAGATTCCTGGCAGACATGCGGTACCTGCTGCTACTTGCGCCAGACGGTGCGCCCTCGGATAACACTTGGCAATGAAAACACGAGGCGAGTAGGCTACGTTTCAACCATAACCTTCCCGCAGCCCCGTAAAACGGAATTGGGCTTCGTCGAAACCCCTTTTTCGTTCGGGCGAGGTTTATGGGCTAAGCGCACAGTACACTCACAGGACCAATGGCGGGGCGGGGCCCACCATTGGTCCGTCGGTGCCGTTTTGCGTTGAAGAGTTCATAAAATTTGCATTTCCCCGCTCTTCCGCGGAGAGCCCAAAATTTGATGGATGGTTTTCGGGTGGATGATGAATGTGATCAGCTTTTTATTGGCCAACGGGTGCAGAGTCCCGCCACCGCCGCCGCCGCCACCAGCGTAACACTTTGAGTAAATTGTAGCAAACCACATGTTTTCTCGTCGTCCTGTAATTCGGCCGTACCCTGTGCTGAAAGGGCGCAACCGGCAGTGGCAGCTCATCCATATTGCATTAGATTTTATTTGCCCACTTTATGGATATGGAGTTGGAAGTCAAGGATAATGTACCTCGGCGCTTAATCTCATCGGCACCATTCACTCGACGCGAGTCCCACAGAACGTGGGCCAAGGACTGTTACACTCCCAACGACTCGTTTTAACGCAGTTCAAATGTCTCCGACGTACAAACTTGGTTGCGGTGCAGTGAAAGAAGGAAGGCACTTTAACGCAAAGCAATCAAGCGGGATGCCGCTTATGAGTGACTCCATAATGAGTTCCGTTACTTCAGTTGCGCCTACAATGAATTCCGCACTTTTGATGACGGCTTTCATTTGTAATTAGGAACGCAACGTGTCAAAGGCAGTTTTCGGAGAATGCTAAAGATAGGCATTAAATGGAAATCTCAAGAAACATTGATGAAACTCGTTTCTTTGTAAATATCTCAAACATAGATGATGTTCGAAAAACGGAACAAAAACGATGCTGAATCGATTGGGGCCGAACTTCGAATTTCCACATGGAAAACTTTAACAATAAAAGTAATATTCAACATATAAATAACCATTTACTGAGTGCAATTAGCAAACCGTTACACTGCAGGGAGTGAATGCGGAGAGAAAGCGTTAATAAACTGACTGACTGATGGTATCTACTAATGGCATGTAATGGTTTAAATAAAAAATTTAATTATTAATATGGCATTACTTAGCCCTCGGTCGTCTTAATCAAGCGCGTCTAATTATTCCTAATACTCGCAGTAATGATCCGATCCGAAAAAGAGTGACCCATCGTCAGGTGCTCTTACCTAAATAACACTAAGCAGATGATTGATATAGCTATTGATTTTGATCAAATCGCCTTCCAGACATGTAGCGCATCAGTCTTGTCAGAAAACGAGGGTACCAAAAATACACT